>NW_027492847.1:0-205669 GCF_021521415.1 Bidens hawaiensis | reverse complement strand
ACTTTGGAAAGCAGAAGTACGGGATGTATAGATCCAAGACCAATTGGTCTTGGGTCCCTAGATTCTAATCCTTTGCTTTATTGTGCAGGAACAGTTGAACAGGGCTGCCCACAGTCTTTGGATTGTAGATAGCGGCTGTTCCCGGCACATGACGGGTAACAAATACTTGTTGCACGACTTAAAACCTGTTCAAGGAGCGAGAGTTAGCTTTGCCGGTGAAAGTGGAGGCAGAATTACTGGAAAAGGAACGGTGTCCAATGGAAAAATGACTCTTGAGAATGTGAACTTTGTAGAAGAGTTGAAGCACAATCTGCTGAGTGTGTCGCAGATTTGTGATAAGGAATACACTGTTCATTTCACGAAGAATGAGGCGATCGTGTTGAAGCCTGGTTTTCAGATACCAGACGAGTGGATAGTGATGAAAGCTCCACGTGATACAAATACTTATGTGATGGATATGAGGTCTACTGAAATGGCCACGGGAGAATCATGTTTAATGACGAAAGCAAGCGAATCGGAATCCGAACTGTGGCACAGGAGAATGGGGCACATTCATCTTCGGAAGATGAACCACATTGTCAGGAATGGACTTGTGATGGGCGCTCCCTTGAAAAGTTTTAACTTTGAAGACAAATGTATAGCATGCAAGAAGGGAAAGCAACACAAGAAATCCCATCTCACCAAGAAGGTCAACTCTATTGCCAGTACTCTAGAACTGCTTCACATGAATCTCTTCGGTCCCGTGAATGTAAAAAGTCTAGGAGGTACTTCTTACTGCTTGGTGATCACTGATGACTACTCGCGATATTCGTGGGTATATTTTCTGAAATCGAAAAATGAGACGGCTCAAATGGTGAAGAATTTGATTACCAAAGTTGAGAACGTCATGGGTAAAACAGTGAAGTTCATCAGGAGTGACAATGGAACGGAGTTCAAGAATTTGAAATGGAGATCTTCTGTCTTCAGAAAGGAATTGAACACCAATACAGCGCTCAGTATACTCCGCAACAGAATGGAGTGGCTGAAAGGAAGAACCGAACTTTAATTGAAGGAGCCAGAACTATGCTGGCAGATTCGAAGCTTCCTGTGATGTTCTGGGCTGAAGCAGTTGCTACAGCCTGCTATGTTCTGAATAGAGTGTTAACCGTTAAGAGACTTGGTAAAACGTGTTACGAGCTTATGCATGGAAGGAAGCCCAACTTGAGTGGTCTTGAACCATTCGGGTCCCCTTGTTCGATCTTGAAGACAAATTCTAAATTTGGTGAAGTAGCCGATGAAGGAATCTTAGTCGGTTATGTTGTTGGTACTCCCAACAGACGTGTCTTCAATACTTCGACCTGCAAGGTGGAGGTGGTGTGTAACACCGACATCACAAGTTACCAACCGCCAAAACCAAGCAATGGACCTGCTGAGCTTTTCGACTATGTTAAGCTTTTTAAGTCGTTTAACATACCGGATTTGGAAATTTCTGAAGAAAAAGAAAGAGCTGCGACGAAGATGATACTTGATGAGGAAGAAAATCTATTGCAAAGACAGCTGATTGATAAATGTCAACCTTCCTCATCAAACACTATCGGTACCCCTGCTGCCTCTGCTGAAGAAGAATTTATCAATCCTTTTCACTCTCAGCATGAAACAACCATTGATGAGATCTCTTCTAATTTGGAAGATAATTTGCATGTCAGTTCTGTTCCGACCACGAGAATTCATAAAGATCACCCTTTGGATAATGTGATTGGTGATGTGTCCTCAGGTGTACAAACGAGAAGTAACTTGAATGAACACACCTGTGTTTATACAAGCATTAAGGAGACATGAATAATCAATGAATGCCTGTATACCTGCTTTATAAGCCAGATTGAACCGAAGAATTATCAAATGGCTTTAAAGGACAGCTCGTGGGTCGAAGCCATGCAAGAAGAGTTGGCTCAATTCGAGAAGATGGAAGTTTGGACTTTGGTTGAAAAACCAAAAAATGTGCATGCGATAGGCACAAAATGGGTGTTCAAGTGCAAGAGAGATGATAAGGGGATCATTATAAGAAACAAGGCGAGGCTAGTCGTTAAAGGTTTTAATCAACAAGAGGGGATTGATTATAACGAAGTGTTCGCTCCTGTCGCCAGGTTAGAAGCCATAAGATTGTTTTTAGCGTTTGCTGCTTATGAAAAGATGAAGGTATTTCAGCTAGATGTGAAGAGTGCGTTTTTGAATGGGAAAGTTGATGAGGTTGTGTATGTTGAGCAACCTCCGGGTTTTCCTGACCCAGACTTTCCAGATCACGTGTACAGGTTGAGCAAGGCGTTGTATGGATTACATCAGGCACCTCGTGCCTGGTATTCAACTTTATCGGATTACTTGCTCGAGAATGGTTTTGAAAGAGGGAAAATTGATAGCACGTTGTTCTTCAAAAGAGATGGAAGCGACTTCCTGCTGGTACAAGTCTACGTGGATGACATTATATTTGCTGCGTCAAAAGTCTCCATGTGTCAGGAGTTTGAAGCCGTCATGAAGAAAATGTTTGAAATGAGTGCTATGGGTGAACTAACTTTCTTTCTAGGATTGCAGGTTGATCAGAAGAAGGACGGGATGTTCATTCATCAGACGAAGTATGTTCATGATGTGCTCAAGCGCTTCAAGATGGAGGACAGTTCTCCATATGATACTCCAATCTGCGTCAATCACAAATTGGGTGTTGAAGTAGACGGTGATGCAGATGTGGACCCAACTCAATATCGGGCAATAATAGGTTCTTTAATGTACTTAACTGCATCTAGGCCTGATATAATGTTTGCTGTTTGTCTTTGTGCACGTTTTCAGGCAAATCCAAAAGAATCTCATTTGAAAGGTGCAAAGAGGATACTGCGGTATCTCAAGGGCAAGCCGAAGCTAGGGTTGTGGTACCCGAGAGGAGGAGACTTGGAGCTGGTCGCTTACTCAGATTCTGATTATGGAGGGTGCAATCAGAGTCGGAAGTCAACAACTGGAGGATGTCAGTTTCTTGGTGGCAGATTGGTGTCGTGGCAATGCAAGAAGCAGACTTCAGTCTCAATTTCAACCTGTGAGGCAGAATACATGGCAGCATCCAACTGCTGCTCTCAGGTTCTTTGGATTCAACAACAGTTGCGCGACTATGGTCTGAATTTCTTACTTACTCCTATTTGCATTGATAACACAGCTGCTATCTCAGTAACTAACAATCCCGTGAAACATAGTAAAACTAAACACATTGACATACGTCATCATTTCATACGGGATTGTGCTGAGAAGAAATTGATTGTGCTTGAAAAGGTGGATACGCTTGATAATTTCGCTGATTTATACACTAAAGCGTTTGACAAATCCAGATTTCAAAACCTTATTGAACTGAATGGGATGATCAATCCCGAGTAACCATGCTTTTCTTGTGATTTAAAAAAAAAAAACGTCACTAATCGCTTAAAAATATGCCGGTTACATCAGTTAGAAGGACTTGTCTTCGGATATGTTTTGGTCCTCATTTTCTACTTGTAGATTTTGAGGATAGCCATTAACCAGATTACTGATAGTGACCGGGGCGGTTTATGATGGGTTTTTCATTCTTTCGCTTAAAATTAGTCGATCATACTTAGTTAGAAGGACTCATACTAGTATGTGGTCGGTCCAGCTGATCCATTGGATCTTCGGGATAGCCGTTTACCTGAAGACTTTGTTTTGGTCGGGGCGATTAATGTTAAAATTTTGAAAGAAAGAGAGAAATGAAATTATTTTTCAAGTCTGTTACTTCGTAAGAAGTTCGTTAGCTATGTTAAACGGAAAATTGATCCAACCTTGGAAAATGATAGATATACTAACTTTGTGTGCTTAACTAGTGAGGTTATTAGGCTTAAAAGGCTTTAGGACAGTCATTGTATGTCATGGTAACTTTTTATGGTGCGTAAAAGTAAACGTGATACAAACTAAATCTACTTGATTTTACGTGGAAACTCCTTAAGAGTTTTGCATGTCTTCATATATATCTTTCCGAATGATAGGCAGAAAAGCGATTACCCAGTCATACACGAGCCCATGTGTGTTCTGATTCCCGTGAAGATAGCGTCTCAAGATACTGCAGTGATCCAGATTCGGGACTTGCAGTTAATTTCTACTTTGAAGTCTATGTTTATTGAAAATATATATATATATATATATATATTTGGAGTTATTGAAACATATTAGAGATGACAAAATCAAGACTTCACAATCATTGAGTAAGAGAGAAGAACGGGAAGCAGATCAAGAATACTTACAACTTAATCAGACACTATGGGTCGAAGTCAATTCGGGGTGACTTGGGGAAAGCCAAATACGCTTTGAGGAGAGATAGGAGGCTTCAATATTTCTGACTTGTTGCCCACTTAAATTTTGAGGCATAATTGAACCTAACTCGTATTACAGAAACGATGAAAACCACTTTAAGTTATACCTGCTTACAACCTGTCTCTATATGTCATAATACAGCTAAACACAGATCTATGTGACAGTCACATACTTAGTATGATTCCTGTTCGGATCTTTTCTAAAACGTAGCAGTCCCTATTGAGACTGAAATTTGATCCCTTATACTTTAAATTTTTAAGTTTTTGTACTTAGATAGTTTTATGATTTTTTAACTGGTTACTTAGAATTGATCACGACATTTATTTCTTAAAGGGAAGTTTTAAAGAGTTAATTGAAAAATGTTCAAATTATAAGGTTTAATTCTGTAAATATATAGGCGATGTTGTTGAACAGGCGAAGTTGTGGATAACTTCGCCTAGGCGAAGTTATCCGTAACTTCGCCTGTATAACTTCGCCCCTATATAAGGAATTCTTAGAGTCAAACAGCTCATTATTCAGCGAACTTATACCCATCGAATTTTCACAGCGAACTTGTCATTACGTGTCCATACTTGTTCACTTGTTCTTCGATTTCAAACCGATTTAAAGGTTGTTTGGGTTCCTATATCTGATATTCGATGTTCATAGATGTTAATCTGAGGTCGTTTCGACCTGTTTCGTGTCCTCGGTTGATCGACCTTTAACAATCGGTTTTTTTTTTTTTTCAAAACTCGTTGTTACGTGTTAATAACCATACTGATCGTCAACATGTCCTTAAAAAGCTTGGTTTAAGGGTCCTTAATCGTCTAAACTAGCCGAAACATCGGATTTTCGATGTTTGCATTAACCTTACTGTCACCGATTCAGATTCAGGCGAAGTTAGGGTTTAGGCGAAGTTATCCGTAACTTCGCCTGAAGCTTAAGTTCGCATGAGGCGAAGTTATCCGTAACTTCGCCTGAAACTTAAATTCGCCTAAGGCGATGTTGTGATGAGGCGAAGTTAACTTTAACTTCGCCTAGATCATTTTTACTTAATGTTAATTAGACGAACTTAAAGCTGAAGCGAAGTTGTTCCCAACTTCGCCTCAACTTTAACTTCGCCTATACAAAGTTTATCACAACTTCGCTCATGGTAACCAGCGAACTTGTGTTATTCATTAACGTTTAACTAACTTGGTTAGTTTGTTGCAGATATGGCTGCGGTAGCTGGTGCTGGAGGTGCAGGAGGAGACGATGGTGATAACCAACGTCAATTTTTCCCGGGTCACAATATGTACATCACTTTAGACCCGGAGGCGAGCGGTGTGGACGATTACCGCGAGATCATAACTTTCCTCCTACGCTCGAGGATTTTTCATGCCATCACAAACACTCTGCCGATATCCTTACCAAATATCGAAGACTTCTGGCAGACAGTCGAATACGACTGTCGTGTTGAGCCCCCGGTCATGCGAGCGACTGTGAACAATCAACAAGTTCAGTTCAATTCTGAACAGATTCGGGTGGCATTACGGTTTGGAGAAGAGACGAGGGACGATCCAACTGAGTTTGTGGCTCCGTTCCGTGATGGAGCGTTTCTCCGAATGGGCTACTCTGGTCCATTAGGTGATACCCAGAGGAGGAAGGGTTTCCTTCTAGATCAGTGGCGCTTCCTCATGCATGTTATGATAGTTTGCATGTCTGGGAGGAAGGCGGGCACTGACGGTATGGGTGCGACCATGCAGTCTGCAATGACTGCACTGACTTACAATAAACGCTACAGTTTCAGTCAGATGGTCTTTTACAAGATAGACAGACAGAGAAGGGCGATGTCTCGGGAGCGGTTCATAATGTACCCACGATTCATCCAGATGATATTGAACCATGTGGCTCTGAATCTACCTCAGAGACGCCCGATAAGATACGTGGAATCTGTGAGCAAACGTATCTTTGCTCAATGCCGCACTTCGAGTGCGAGGAGCAACCCTGAACGTCGTCCCAGGCATACTCCACTGTTTGGGTTTTTAATCAACCCAGAGTATGTTCCTGCTGGTGGGGACGAGTTCAGAGATCCTCAACCGCGACAGGCAAGAGCAACTCAAGCTCCACCTGCTGTGCCTGTTGTGTCGGCTGCAGAGGATATAGATCTTGACGCTGTCTTTGGAGGTCAAGGTTATTTTGATATGGATCAAGTTGAAGAGGTGCAGGTCTCGGCTGCACAAGGTTCGGGTGTGAGTGCTACTAGAGCAGCTACATCGATGGCTGACTAAGATTTGGATGAGATCATGAATGAGGGGAGACGGTTGATGGTGTCTCGAGAGAGAACTTTTGGGAAGAGAAAGAGAACGGAGGATGATGAAGAGTCAGAAGAGGAAGAAGATATACATAAGCTGATAAGAAGATCAAGACGGGAAAGGACAGGTGCTGGCATGGGAGCTGGAGAGACTTCAAGGACGGTACGTTTCGCTCCGGCCGCACTGTCTGGTATGTCTATTGTTCCTTCTTCTGTACAGGTTACAAGTACAAGCGCTGCGGATGTTCCCGTGGTGGCAACATCATCTGCTGGCATTCCATCCATCACTGCTATCCAGACGTCGACTCCGGAGATTGTGTCTCTACCACCTCCAACGCTTACTCAGTCGGTGGTAGCTGCACGATTTGTAGAGTCAACGGTCGTTACTACTGCAGGGTTATCAGGTATGGTACCACCTGCGGTTACGCCTGCTTCTGATGTCTCGCCTTCGCCTATGTCAGACTCAGAGAGAATAGCTTCACTAGAGCGGATCGTGGCAGAGCAATCGAAGACTATTCAACGCCTAGTGGAAGCAAATCAACTACAGTCATCCCTCCTGGTTGAGCATGGGAAAATTATAGATGCCTTGAAGGAGTTCTTGGCATCTCAGGGGGAGATGAGCTGTAAGGGCGACGAGCTCAGGACGAAAAGAAGAAATGACCGAGACGATGATCCCAGTGCATCGAAAGATGCAGGTGGTGAGCTGCCAAGAACTTCTCAAGCTCTTGGTACTTCCACAGCTGAGGGGGAGTCTGTCGACGCGGCTGGTGGTTCTGGTGGTGATGATGTGGTGTTGGTTGATGATGATGTGATTGATGCGTTGAAAGAACTTGACGATGATATGTTCAGCGACGATGTGTTGTTTGATGAAGATGTGCTGCCGAGTGACGTGATTGAGAAGATCGGTGAGCAGATTGTGATTGAAGATGGGATAGAAGAGGGGGAGATAGTAGAAGAAGACGTTGAACACGAGATCCCAGATGTTGAGAAAGCCGACATGGGTACTGAGATGGATGAGCCTGAGTGGGAGGAGCAGCCTAGGTGGAAGGAAGGCTGTGCTCATTGGTTTATTAAGACCAAGAAGCCTGCTGTTCCAGCCATGTTCAAGAAGAGTTATAACATCAAAGGCTATGCTGAGTCGAAGAAGGGAATTATCTGTTGGATATATGATGAACAGATAAAGTTGTTTGTGGTGAAGCGTTATGATGGTATTCAATACTTCAAAAGAACCCTGAGATCTCTCAATACGTTGCCGGAATGTGAGGTGAAGGATTTGGCCAGGTTGGGCCTGATAAATAGAAGTGACGACAACATGGCAAGAGTGATTGGGAAGATCGTGTGGAAAGAAAGCGTAAAAGAGAAGAAGTTTGAATTATTAAAGCCACAGAAGGGAAAGCTCGTGGAGGATACAGAAAGGGGAATGAGAGCAGATGGCAAGCCATGGATGGTGATGAAGTACAAACCGATCCGATGCATCAAGGAGGTTCCAATGAAGACTATGCCTCAAGATGTGTTGAAGAATCTAAAATGGTGGTACGTTGATTGCCAGACTGCTGAAGCCGTGATGGAAGACGAAGACGAACAAGAAGTGCTGAGGGTGTATGATCCGATGCATCTTGTTAACTTATCGAAAGCTGATCTGCAAGTGTTGAATGAAATGAAGATATTCTATATTCCTGCTTGGAAGGATGAAGCAAGGAAATATCAGCGAGTAGTCACGGTATGTGTTAGAGAAGGAGTGCACGCGTGAAGATACAGGATTACGAGACAAGAGCTGAAAGATCAAGATATGAAGCTACTGCCAAGGGGGAGTCTGTTGGTACATAAATGTCAGTAGTTCATATGTCTAATGTCTGTAATCGAGTCTGTAATATTGTTTATGTATTTGTTTGTTTAAAGCGAAGTTGTTGACAAGTTCGCTTAGGCGAACTTGTTAACCAAGCGAAGTTGTTGACAAGTTCGCCTAGGCGAACTTGTTGAACGAGCGAAGTTATGGACAACTTCGCCTGAGGCGAAGTTGTCGTGTATTTATATAGTTTACGGTTACTGTTTACAAAAGAGTTTAGAGTTGGTTAATTTACGTGTAATTCAGTGAGTCAAGTGACGTGAGGTCGAGAGTCTGTAAGTATCACGGTTTGAGTTATTAATATAACGTGAGTTTTGTTCGTATCGTATTCGTGTGTTCGTGTGATTGTGTTCTACGTCCGTAACGATCTACACAGGGATTCCGCACCTGTGTATATCGGGATATCTCGTGTGATCCGTCCAGGGAACCTACACTAAGCCAAACTAGTTGTTATGTAATTGGGTTCACACAATAAATATACATCTTATTATTCATAAAAATACATATAATTTTTATAAATTTTTTTTGGCCTAAAGGTGTCGGCCGGGGGCCGTCGACCACCCCGCCCTCCCTAAAGGCCGGCCCTGCTATTAGGTTTAGTTTCTCAATTTTCCTCTTGTTGGTTTTTCCGAATGGTTCACATTGTTTCTTCAAGGAGTTCTTGGTGTGTTTTTTTCGTTTGCTTTTGTTTTTGTTGGTTGTTTTCCTTGGAGTTTTTGTTAGTTTTCCACTAGCTTTTTTATGAAATTTTCCTTGAAAAAAAAAAGAGAAGATAAAATTATCATTGTACTTCGATACTTTCCTAAAATATATATATATACACGGACAATTTAAAAGGTGTCAATTATAATTTCTAACCATTTATTGTAAATCTAGTAATATGTAATGGTAAAGATTTGTCTACTTCTAACCAAATTACCAGCATGAATAGTTGATTTTGAAACAATAGTAGCAGAAGAATGATTTGATGGGGACAACTTTAATCATGTTTGAGAAAATGGGTACAAGTTAGAATGGTTGGTGATGCATCGTTGTTTTCACTATTTGGATGCAACCAAATTTAATAAAATATGATCCAAACTAAATCAACAAGATACCTTTCCTTTTGAAATTACATATATAAATCGACTAGCTCCTTTTTGTTAAACGCTAAAATATTAAGCAAATAGTAAGTGGATAGATGCCAAAACGACACGTCAAATTATAATGAAGCTGGCGTACGCAGAAAGGAATTGCACATGTTTGTTAATTAACATTCAATCTAGGAGAAAAACACACAAAACACGTTTTGAAGGAAAATATAAACAAACAAATGTATCCAGTAAAACCTCACACGTAGTGAAGAAACACTAAGTGATCCCGGGCAGATTACGGATAATCTGGGGGTTATATAGATGTTTCCCACGAGGATGAGGTCCAGCAAAGAAAGTTGTTCTTCAGGTGACCTGCAAAACAGACACCGTAAGCTCGTCACTGAGAAGGGGGGGTTCCTCCTTGTGACCACCCTCCGGCGTGAGAATCAGACTAGATTGCTCTGAATATAAGTGTATATTAAGAGATTGCTAGAGAAGATAATGAGATATCAGATGATGTCCTTACCATTCCAAGGTGTTGGAGTATTTATAGCCGAAGGTAGGTTTCCAAGAAGGTACAGCCGGCTGAATAGTATTCCTGTTCTACCAACAGTGGGCTACGCACAAGCCATGCTGGTTGGTGGATAGGCTGCGGCCGATAGTGACAAGGCCGGCTGTATACTGTTCCTTTACTGCCGGCTATGCACTGTTCCACCAACTGTAGGCTACGCACGTCCCATAGTAAGGGTTGGTGAGTAGGCAGCGGCTAATAGTGACAAACAGTACTAGAGGGTGCTCCTCCTCGTACTGTTGTCGGTGAGCTGTCACCCTGTGATTGGTTCATGGGCTGTTTTGGTCAGATCGTCTGTTTTGCCCATACCTTGGCAGGTATAGTACAAAAGATCTTTCAGAAGCATATGGACTGGCTCATTTGGGCGGGAGTATTCCCGCCTTGCTCATTCCTTCAGGTGACATTACTGAAGTATCTAGTGCCTTGTGCGTGTAGCCTTGCTATCAGTGCGGGTAGCCTTCCCTGATGGCTTGTATCCGCAACTGCGGGAACAAGCGGGGTACTTTACCATTGGGAGGCTTTCCCTGCGGGAACAGCTGGCGTACTGCGCGTAAGGTCTTCTCTGAGCATGGTGGGTCCTGCGGAAGCAGTTGGTCGTTGCGCAGACGTCCCTCTTCAAGGTGAGTCTTGCGGGTCCAACTGGGCTCTGCTGGGACCTACCTCTTCAAGTCCCCCCAGTCCAATGTTCTTCTCATGAATTATTAATAAGTGAGGTGAACTTTTGGACTTTAGCAAGGGGTTTTGAAAAGGGTTTTTAGTTTTAAGGTTTTCCGTGGGGATTCTTCCCGCGGTTTTCCTAATGTCACGCAGAAATTCCCGATTTTTCTGCTTGATCTTTGGGTATGAAGCGGGTAGGTCTGTAACCTCCTCGCAAGTCAGGAGCGTTGAGTCCCACTTGTGTGGATTCTCCATGGGGTTTTGGTAGTTTTGAACATAGTGATCAATTATGTTAAAACCACCAGTTCCATCTTGGAGTTTCAAACAATATAGTTCTCGACGTTCCCGCTATGCGGGGATGTTATTCCCGTTTCCGCAAGCATGGCCCAGAAGATCCTTCTTGGTTTGAATTCCCTGCGGAGCGCTAAGTATGTGAAGGGTTTTGCCTTGACACTGTACCCGCACTCGTCTTACGGTTACTTTACTTCCAAGGTATTCCTGGCATCAATTCCTTGCGGGTGCTAAGTATGTGAAGGGTTTTCCTTAACACTGTACCCGCACCTGTCTTATAGTTACTTGGTTGCCAAGGTAAGGGGTATTTTCCCGCTTACTTTTGAATCTCTTTGAAATTTTGAAATTCGAAGAGTTGGTGAAAGGATAAGAACAGTCCAAACTATTGAAACGTCGTCCGACGGTTTCTTCTGACAGTGTCAGGACGTGCAGGAAGTTATGGCGACGTGACAGTATATGGTCATTCCAGGCGCTTTTTCAGGCGCGTGGGCCCGAATTTTCGGGCGCGTGGCCGCGAAATTACTGGCACGCGTCCTTTCAACAGCTGTTGCCAGCTTGCTTATTGCCACGTGTCATAGTTTCATTGCACCTGCGATTTCTCTCTCTTCCGCATTAAATTCATCGCATTAATTGCGATTAGTATATAAAGGGGGAGAGGGTCCTTTGTAATCCACACTTTCACTTTTCTCTTCATCTTCAAAACGATTTCCGGCGAATACTCACATTTTCAGTCGAGCATTCTCTTGAAATCGTTCTCTTCTTTCATACATGCAATATGTCTTCTGCTCACGATCTTGAGGCTACAGCCCAGGAGGCTGGGGTGTACGCCGAGAACCCGTCATCCACGTCCGACAAGGATGACAAGAGTACTGCTGGCGAGTGCCAGTGTGCTCTGCCTGTCGATCTATATCAGTACATCGTCAGGAAGTTCATGCTCGAGTCTTTCGAGCCTGAGTTTCCTGAACCTCACCAGACGGTGTATGATGCCCCTAGAGGCAAGATCGGGGTATATGCCGCATTCTTTGTCTATGGGAATCTTAGGTTCCCCTTGACGAAGTTTGTGTACCGTGTTCTGGAGAGGCACGGTGTACTCCTGACCGAGGTACACCCGATGGCGATCGCGAAGATTCGCCACTTCGAGTGGGTGTGCCGGATTCTGGGCGTTGAGCCCTTCGTCGACCGCCTGATGACCTTCTACTCTTGGAGGTGCATCCAGGGGTGGTATACTCTGATAACCCGGATCAAGGGTTTGAAGATTTGCGCAACCGAGCGCAGTCTTCGTTCATGGAAGCGGGAGTTCTTTTATATCTCCGCTCGCGCCATCCCCCTTGCCATGAAGTTCAAGAATGGGCAAGCACTCCCCAGCCTTCACGCCTCCAACTACCAAGAGGCGGAATGGTTTTCAAAGATTTCCCGAGTCCAATCTCCGGTTTACCGCTTTGCGGAGTCCGGGATGGTGATGCTCGGGATGAGCCGGGTGTGGAAGGATGCGGAGGCGCAAAAGATCCCGATCGTCCTTGAATACGGTTTGAACTCTGTCCCTTACGGTTTGCTCTGTCTTCTTTGTTTATATAGGTTTGTCTTCTAACTGTTTTTCTTTTATTTCAGAGGGGAACGACTTGCAGTCGCTCCTGTATCCGCGGGAGGCTGATAGTCCCGCTCGGATGGTACTCGTGCTCTAGATGAGAACGAGTTGTCCATCCTTGAACAGACGGCGGATCGGTTCGTGGAGGTCTACCCGCCAGGCCACGAGATCCTGAGCGCCAGGCGGCCAGGTAAGGCGTTATTCAACCCTCGACCCCTCAATGCTGAAACCTCTGCTGGAATTCCTCTAATCTTGTGTTCTGATGAGGAATCCGTAGATGGTCCTCCGTTGGTGCGGAAGAAGAAGGCTGCCGGCGGGAAGGGGAAGGCGAAGGTGGCCTCCACTGCCGATCCAGTGCCTCGGTCTGATTCAGAGACCGAGAGCGAGGAGGTGGCGGGGAACCCTGGTGGTGATAAGACCACTGCTCCGGAGGCTGCGACGACTGTCACCTCCGGAGAGCCCAGGATGACGACGGTGAGCGGCGTAAAGAGGCCGGCTCCATCGGGTTCGTCCCCGCCTGTCCGCACTTTTAGGCTCAAGAAAACCCGTAAGTACAAACTTCCTTTATTTTTAACTTCATAGCTTTCCATCATTGATACTTATCTTCTTTGTGCAGGCGTGGATGCTACCGCATTCCAGGGTGGAGCGGGGAGGAATACCTCCGGACCCATGACGGTAGGCTTGGTCAGCCTACCTGAGGCGACGACCCAGGCGGCTGCGCCTGCTTCAGTTGGTTCAGTTGCTCACCCAGTTGAGCCAACTGTTCCAACTGTGATGACATCACCGCCGGCTGTCAGTGCCATATTTACTGAATCTTTCACTGAGCCGGCGGTGACTTTTTCTGCGGACTCCTCCGCAGCGGCGACCACGGTTGTGAGTTCACCTACGGTGAGTTCACCTCCGTTGGTTTCTACTACCGCGGCGGCCTTCACCATGCCTCATCCGTCATCGGCAACCACGGCCGATCCTTCAGGTATGCTTGGGGCTTCTCGCCAACCTCTGCCTCCTTCCCATCTGCCTGACCTCTTGGACGGATTTCCCTTGGGTTCAGGTGATGGGTTTGGCGGCTATCGGCCTGTTGTCGACCCTACAGGTGCGTAGGGTTCTTTTGGCCTTTTTTTTTTTTTTGTATCATCTTTTCCTAACTGCTTTTTGTTTTTTGCAGTGTCGGATTCCAATGAAGTGTATGTTCCACGATGGAACATCCGCCGAGGAACAACCCTTCGCACGCCTGTGGAGTGCGTGGAGTGGGCTCGTCACGCAGCTCCCAGTGGTGCGTTGGGGGAAGCCATGGCTAGCTACCAGGAGGGTAGGCTAACCAATGAGCTTCAGGTTCTCCTGGCCCGGATGCAGCCGTGCGTCGAGCTGCTTTGTCGTGAAAACGACAAGTTAAAAGCAGCTCGTATCCAAGAAGTAGCTCAGGCGCGGGCTGTCCGGGAGGAGAATAGGAGGCTCTCCGCCGTTGCTGCGGAGAAGGAGAAGGCCTTCAAGGCCCTTGAAGTTGAAGTTCAGGCCCGTCTCGAGGCCCGTTCCAAGGCTGCCCAAGCTGTTAACGAACAGCTTCGGCTGGCTAAGGAAACTGCTCGGAACGCAACTGAAAGGGCCACCAAGGCTGAAGCTGTTGCTGAGCCTCTACGCCTCGAGAATGAGGAACTTAAAGCCAAACTAGAGGCGCTCCAACAGGCTCATGATGCCTTGGCGATGGAAGACGCGAAGAAGCTCCAAGAGATCCTGGACCAGAGGGGGGTGCTTGACCACACTGAGCGGAAGCTAAAGGGCGTTGAAGAGGCTGTGGCTAAAGAAGTGTTGCTTGCCAACCTCAACAAAAGTGAAGCCGAACGCGCCCGTAACCAAGCTCAAGCTGCCCTCCAAGAAGCTCTGGTTACCAAGGAATGGCTTCTTCGAGAAGCGTTGTCTCAGGTATGCGTAATTTCATATCTTTACACTTTTCTTTGCACATAGAAGAGATTTTGACACTTGTATTTTTTCTTGTAGGTTGTGCATCGAGTCTTCACGGACACATCATACGACGATGCCATGAGCGCAGCCCTCAACGCTTCTCAAGAGGATGGGGAAAAGGCCGGCTTCCTGCTTGGTCTAGGGTTCGTTGAGAAAGGCATCCCGCCTTCCAACTTCCCTTTGTATGATGTGGATACTGAAGCTGTTTATGACCAAGCAGTGAACCAGTATGCCGCCTTCCCGCATCCGGTGGTGGAGAAGGTGAACGAAGTCACTGCTGCTGATGATGGGCTAGCTATCCTTAAAGCTTTCCTTGAACCGCCACGCTCTACTGATGGTGCGGGTCCAAGTGGAAGTGGTCCTGAAGCTTGATCCTGAAGATCCCTTTCCACCATTAGAGTAGATTTTTATTTTTGTACAACTTCTTTTGTATGCGGGTATGACCCAGCAATCTTTGTAATATTTGAATTTTGATGGAATAAAGATTGTGTTAATTCCTTGCCTTGTTTATTTTACGCATGTTTTGATTTAACTTAGCAATTTCTTTAGTACTTAGATAAGTTAACTTGTTAATGTGGCAAATTATAAGTTTGTTTCGCTTCCTCTTTCATGATTGTGCGGGTATGACCGTCACTTACACTTAGTAGGATGGCTTAACTTACTTATATCTGACATGCGTGGAAGTTTTCCTCATCTTTTCCTTTGAAATTTTCTAAGTGTTTAGAATAAGTTAACCTTTGAACGTGGTAGATAATAGGTTGAAGTTTTGCCTCCTTGTTCGTGATTGTGCGGGTAAGACTGTCACTTGCACTTAGTAAGATGGCTAAACTTTGCCTACATCTGACCTGCGTGGAGGTTTTCCTTAAACTTTAGAAATTTTTACCGTTTTGTGTTTATGCGGGTTTTGCCGCCTTCCACACGTAACGACTTACTTCTTCCCATATTTATGCGGTGAATACCGGCACATCAGTGTGGGAAGTTCATAAGTATAAAGGTAAGGCTATCAACACATTGTGAAAGGAGAATCATTTCCATTAGAAGTGGCTCTAGGCCTTTACAAGTTTGGAATTGATCTACATGTAACATTTGCGTAATTGAGCTCCATTCATGTTCTTGGGATGGGAGTGCCATCGAGCCTTTCGAGCCGGTACGCGCCCTTTCCCAGAACTTCTTTGATAATGTATGGCCCTTCCCAGACCGGGGCCAGTTTTCCTGGGCGTTGTTGGTTCGAAGCCTCGTTGTTACGCAGTATGTAGTCTCCTACATTGAAGTTGTAGAGTTTTACCCGCGTGTTGTAGTACTTTTGCATTTGTCGCTTGTAGTTCTCTTCACGCACTGCGGCTAAGTCTCTGCGTTCCTCGGTTAGCATAAGGTCTAACCGTCTTTCCGCATCATTGTCTTCTGGCTGAATCAAGACCCTTGGTGAGGGTAAACCAATTTCGACCGGGACCATAGCTTCAGTGCCATAAGTGAGACTGAACGGGGTTTCTCCCGTACTGGCTTTTTTCAGTGTTCTGTTTGCCCAAAGGACGTGCGGAAGCTCGTCCACCCAGCCGGATCTGTGTTCCAAGAGTCTTTTCTTTATGCCTTCGACGATGCTCTTATTTGCTCTTTCTACCTCACCATTACCTTGCGGGTGCGCCACTGAGGTAAAAGTGTGGGTGATTTGGAGTTCTTCCAGCCACTTTTGTAGCTTCTTGTCAGCAAAGTTGGTGCCGTTATCGCTCACCAAATTCTGTGGAAGTCCAAAACGACAAATAATAAATTCCCAAATAAATTTTTTGATATGTTTCGCGGTTGTTTGGGCTAAGGGTTTTGCTTCTATCCACTTGGTGAAGTAGTCGATGGCTACCACTAGGAACTGAACATTTCCTGCTGCTGTGGGAAATGGGCCTGTCACATCGATGGCCCACTTCTGAAATGACCATGAAGAGGTGACTGGAACAAGTTCATTCTTCGGGCGATGCGTGTTGGGTGCGTAGAGCTGGCAAGACCTGCACTTTCTGATGTATGCCAGCGCATCTGTATGCATCCCCGGCCAAAAGTATCCCGCGTTGTTTAACTTAGCTACAACAGCGCGTGGACCTGCGTGTACTCCACAGATGCCTTCGTGTACTTCCCTTAGGAGGTAGTCAGCATCTTGGTTGTCCACACATCTTAAGAGTGGGCCAAGAAAGTTACGTCTGTAAAGGATGTCATCGATGAGTTGATAATTCAGTGCTTTACAGCGTAGTTTTCTTGCCTGTGTTTTTGACTCTGGTAGTGTACCTGCCGCAAGGTAATTTATTATTGGTGTCATCCACGTTTCTGTGCCGGTTTGGATGACACAAATTTCCTTGTGCGGGACTGAAGGTGCCTCGAGGAGTTCAATGCGGATGTCCTTTCCCAAGTGGGTGAAGGCTAATGATGCAAGCTTGCTTAACGCATCCGCAGATTTGTTTTCACTATGCTTAACATGTATGACTTTGCAATCGTTAAAATCGCGCATAAGGGTTTTTGCTTGTGCGAGGTACAGGGCCATTGTGTCGTTCACGGCCGTGTACGTCCCGTTGATTTGGTTGGCTACTAACATGGAATCCACGTGGGCTTCCAAGTGTTTCACTCCCATCTTACGCGCAATTCTCAGCCCGGCCAAGAATGCTTCATACTCGGCTTCGTTATTCGTACTTGGAAAATCCAGTCGAATAGCGTAAGTGTATTCTTGGCATGCTGGGTTGGTTAGTTTCAGCCCTGCGCCTGAACCCTCGTTACTGGCTGCTCCATCAGTGTAGAGTCGCCAGACATCATTGATGTCCTGTGCTGGAGAGGGTTGAGCCTCTTCCTGGCACTCTTTTTCCCGCGATGCAGGCACTTCCGCAATAAAGTCGGCCAAAACCTGGCCTTTTATGGCTGGTCTTGGCTTATACTTTATCGCGTATTCCCCCAACTCAATTGCCCATTTGGCTAGGCGTCCCGATAACTCGGGTTTGCATAGAACGTTTGCAAGTTTGAAGTTGGAGAGAATGGTGATTGGGTGACCCTGGAAATATCGTCTTAACCTGCGTGAAGCGTGTATAAGTGCTAAGACTAATTTTTCGAGGGTAGAGTACCGGGTTTCTACGTCTGTTAGGATACGGCTGACATAATAGATTGGCATCTGGATGCTTTTCCGTTCAACTAGCAGGACCGCCCCGGTTGCTCTATCTGTTGCGGAAATGTATAGGATTAACTCCTCCCCCGCTTTTGGTGCTGTGAGCGTTGGGAGTTCGATCAAGCGTGACCGAATCTCCTGAAAAGCTGCTTCCACTTCTGGTGTCCAGCGGAAGTGCGTTTTCTTTAAACAGTTTCTCAACGTTGACACGAAAGGAAACGACTTATCCGCGTGGTTTGCCAAAAAGCGATTAAGTGCGACTAGTCGTCCATTCAGTGTCTGAGCCTGTTTGATGGTAGTAGGTGATTCCATTTTGATAATGGCTTCGACCTTTTCAGGGTTCGCTCTGAAGCCATCTTTAGTGACGATGACCCCCAAGAACTTCCCTTCTTCCATTCCAAAGGCACACTTGCTAGGGTTGAGCTTCATGTTTATCTTCCTGAGCGTGTTGAAAGTTTCTTCGATGTCTTTCAACATCGCTTCTGCGTCAGGGCTTTTGATGACCAAGTCATCCATGTAGACTTCCAAGTTCCTCCCAATTTGGGCATGAAACTGGTTGTCCATCAGGCGTTGGTATGTGGACCCGGCATTCTTAAGTCCAAATGGCATCATTTGATAACAAAATGTACCATCGGGCGTCCGAAAAGCGGTTTTGTCCTGATCATCAACGGCCATGTGGATTTGATGGTACCCCTTATACGCATCCAGGAAGCATTTAAGGCGAAACGGTGCTAACGAATCCACCTTAAGATCAATTTCGGGTAACGGATAACAATCTTTGGGGCATGCTTTGTTTAAGTCCTTGAAATCTATGCACATGCGCCATTGTTTGTTATTCTTCGGTACCATAACGGGATTTGCAACCCATGTTTGATATCTGCTAACGCGTACGATGCCTGCGTCAAGGAGTTCCTTGACTTGGGTTCTACACGCGTTAGTTTGTTCTGGCCCCATTACTCTGCGCTTTTGTACGACTGGCGTAACAGCCGGATCGCACTTGAGCTTATGCTCTGCCTTACTTCGGGGTACACCAGTCATGTCAGCTGGTGTCCACGCGAAGATGTCAGCGTTTTTCTGTAGTAAGCGTTTGAGTAAGGTGCGTGTGGGATCAACAACTGTTGGGCCAATGGTAACGGCCTGGTCAGGGTATTTGCCGTTGAAGGCCCACCTTTCCGGTTCGGTGATGGTTGGTTTAGCCATCTTTGGTTTGGGTTTAGATGAGACAGATGCGATGCATACCTGGGGAATGCCGGTGATCATCGCTACACCCTCAGCTGTTGGCCATCCCATCATGCCGTGGACTGAAGATACCACGGCGTTGAATCTTGCCATCCCGTCTCTTCCGAAGAGAATGTCGTATGTGTGGTGTGGCTTCCTCATCACGACAAAATCCACGTCTTCTGTGCGTGAGTGATTCCCGTCCGTAAGAGTGACGGGGAAAGATAGGATACCCAGGGGGGTGTTTGTGCTGCCGTCGAACCCTTCCATCGAGGCGTAGACCGTTTCCAGGCGTTCCTTGTCTTCGTCATCTAGCTTGTCGAAGAACTGCCTGTACATCACCGTTGACGAGGCGCCGTTGTCAGCAAGAGTGCGAGAAGTGATGTAGTGCCCCAGCTGGCTTTTGATGACGATAGGGCCTTCTTTGCTGGGTCCTCCTGGCACTCGCGGGAAGCGTACCTCAGCTTCCTTCCACGCGCATGGTTCTATCGCTCGCCTTTTTCTTCCTCTGATGTTGCCATGAACCATGTTGATGCTGATGTCAACGGGCTTTCGTCCGTTGCCTCTGTAACGGTTATCATTCCTTCCTCCCTTCTTGATTGATGCCACAAGGTGTGCAAGTCTTCCATCCTTGACGAATGTTTCAACAATATCCTTCAAAGATGTACACTCCTCCGTACTATGACCTTTTGTCCCGTGGAAGTCACAAGATTTACTTTGATCCGCATTAGGTCGCTGCCGGATCATTGGAGCTTTTGGCCATGGTAGTTTTTCGGTGGCAAATATCTCCGTGACGCTTTTGGTGAGTGGCGTCCACCGGTGTTTTCGGCTTGAAGGGTGTGTGTTATCCCTTCCGCCAACAAGAGGGCGAGAGCTGGATGAGGTGTCAAAGTTTACCCTTGACTGCCAAATACCTAGCTTCCTCTTTTTGTTCTGCCGGGCGATCCGAACATTGTTTTCTCTAGTCCTTTGCGTGTAGAGGTGTGTACTCTGGGGAAGATCCCTTCCCAGTTGCTTCTCCGTCTTGGCAAAGCGCTTGGCCGCCGTCATGATGGCATCCCATGTGGATGGCATGCTGTCCTTACCCGTCAATGTGCGGATAAGCTCTGGGTATTCGGCGCCCTGGATGAAAGCGGCGCGAACAAGATCTTCACTTATGTTGCCCAGACTCAGCTTTTTGGAGTTGAAGCGAGTGATGAAGTCTAGTAAAGATTCATCCTCCTCTCTAACGCAGTTGAGGATCGTCCACTGTTCTTCAGTATATTTCCTCTGTTGGCTGAAGTGTTGGCTGAACTTGTTCTGAAAGTCCGCCCAATCATAGATGTGGTGGACTGGTAAACGATCGAACCATGCCCTGGCCGCTCCAACCAGAGTCATCTGGAACATATAACACCACGTGGGTTCCGTCCAGTTACTGACGGTTGCCCCCGCAATGAATCTGTTCAAGTGGTCGTCTGGGTCGGATAGACCATCATAAGTGCCGATGTTGGACATTTGTTTGGCACTTCTCGGGGCGATTGCTTCCGCAATGTCCCTTGCAAACTTGGACTTTCCTGCATTTGCAGCAGTTGGTCTAAAGGTTTTGGAAAAGTCACGTGGGTTTCTCCCCGCGTTCGTTGGTTTAAAGGTTTCTCCAAAATTCCTTGTCGGTTGGAAGTCCGTTTCCTTACGCTTCCCTTTTGCCTTATGGCGAGGGTTTGCGTCGGTATCGGATTCTTCCCGCTCATCGTCCGAGTACTCGCACTCACTGTTCATGTTGAGATGTTGGCGAGTACTGCCGAATTCGTCAGCCTGTTGAAGTGAACGCAAGCGTTCATCCAACTCAGCTTGGAACTCTTTCTGCCGTGCTTCGGCCCACGCCTTAACTTGATCGAGTGTTTGGCGAGGGACCCTCGTCCGTTTCTCCAACTGGGCATCAGTGAACCCCAGTGAAATATTGTTTACTGCACTTGTCCCGGCTTGGGTAACCGGGGTAGTGTTCGTAAAATTTGTATAACCGCCGGTGTTCCCCCCAGTTGCTGGGGTTGTGGTTACCGGGGTTTCTTGGTCACTTACTGGCTTTGGGACCGGAGTAACGTTAACCATTTCTTCAGAAATTTTGAAAAAACTAAGAATTAGTTCTAGCTTTTATGCACGGATGGCGCCAATGAAGAAACACACAAAACACGTTTTGAAGGAAAATATAAACAAACAAATGTATCCAGTAAAACCTCACACGTAGCAAACAATTAATTAGTAGCGTTCAGTGAGGGTGTGATTTGGACAAACACTTCCATGGAATAGAGAGACTTGTCCTACAAAAACCCTCGACCTTATTTTTTTTACATGTTTAATTATGTATTTTTAAAAACGAATAATATGGCTAAGAAAGTTAAAAGACTGTTTGTATGCAACCAAATTTAATAAAATGACCCAAACTAAATCAACAAGGTACCTTTCCTTTTGAACTTAAATTTCAAATCGACTAGCCATTTTTGTTAAACACTGAAATACTAAGCAAACAGTAAGTGGCTAGCTAGATGCCAAAATGTCACGTTTAATTATAGTGAAACTGACGTACGTAGGAAGGAATTGCGAATGTTTGCTAAACATTTAGTCTGGGAGAAACACACATAAAGTGATAAAACACATTTTGAACGAAAGTATAATCAAACAATTGTACCTAGTAAAACCTCATGCATAGCAAACGATTGGTGGCATCCAAAGAGTGTTTGATGAGGACAAATATTTCCGTGAAATAAAGAGACTAATCCCGCTAACACCCTAGACTCCAGTTTTTTTTACATGTTTAATAACGTATTTCAGGAAAAAAAATGTGTCTAAGACCTAGGACATTAAAACAAAGCAACCGGCCAGCATACTAATGTAGGCTGTAAAAGTTGTTCCAACGTGTATTCCTAAGGTGAAGGCTTATGAAAGAAAGGAATGGAAATTAAAGGAAAGAATAGATAGAGTGTGTTCCTGAGTTTTTTATGAAGAGAAATGGAAAGAACGATAATTTTTGTAACATCATGGAAATTTTGGGCCAAAAATGACAAGTTTTCAAAGACGAGGGATCAAATCTGTCAAATTCCAAACTCCAAGGGTTAAAATGAAAATTCTGATTTCTTGTCCTATCGCGATACGCGACGGGACAAAAGACAAGCCCATCGCGTATCGCGAAGGGTTTGGTCAAAAGCTTCTAGAAGGGTCAACAGCGATATGCGATCGCTGTTGAACCAACGTCATCGCGTATCGCGATGACGTGGTCTGACAAATTGTGCCACGTGTGCCACGTGTCAGTCGGTGGCACGAGGTCACGCCACGTGTCAACACGTGGCACGGCGCCGGCCACGTGTCAACACGTGGCAGGTCTATTATCTGACTGGCCAAGCCTACGTCGCGCTACGCGACGGGCTAGCCAAAGAACCTATCGCGTACCGCGATGGGATCCAAAATCTTGCCTATAAATAGCAAGGTCCGGGTCTTCATAATCCACACCAAAATTTACACATACTACTCTCTCTCTAACATCTCTCTACACCTCGAAATTCGTGCCCTCGATCCATCTCGATAACCGTATTCGATTCCTCGTTTTCCGTATCATACCTCGATAATCGTGCCACCTCCTGATGATGTTAAACAAGAAGATAGCATTGGAGTGACGTTCTGACAAGTTACCTCGAGAAGCGTACCGACGTGGAAGAGTGTCTCGTTTTGCGTGCCGAAGTAAAGTATTGATCAAGTGAGAGTTGAAAAGATCAAGCGGTGTCGAAGTGCTGCCCAAGTGTCTAGGGATTTTAATCCAACGAAGGTAGGCATAATGCCCGACTGAAATAATAATAAAATATTATAAAGGCTTAATACCCTAAGTCGGAATTATACTCGATGCTTATAAAAAAGAAAATAAATAACAAAGAAAAGAAAGAAATATAAAAGTATATATATGTGTGATTATATATATAATTCTTTGTTATAAATATTATTTAAGTAATAATGAGTATTCTTAAATAATAAAGAAAAGAATACGCTTCTTAAGAAGAAGAAACGTAGGGTTTTATAATAAACTAAAGGTTTATAAACATTACTTTTTAACTAAAGGTTTTAAAGTAAAAGAATACTGAACTAAAGGTTCATCGAGATAAATAAAACTAAAGGTCTTAAGCCGGATTGTATATCCGACTAATAAAAGTTATACTCGTACTATAGGTACGAGATAGCAAGAGAAAGACTCACGGACGGTGTTGGAAACCGATCCCTATCAAAAGGTGAATACGACCCACTTTTACAAACTTGTTTTCAAACAAATAAACTTGTTATGTGTAAAACTTTACATGAGACTAAGTGTCTCTAAAAACATTATGAATAAGAGTAAAAGCCTAGCCCTCAGGCTGTAGTATACATTTGTCTAGATTCTTAAATATGTGGTTAAATGCGGTGGGCACATCGCACCACGCCTGGTCACGAACTCCAGCCGATGGGCCGAACCAAAGTATGTTCGAGTGAGAATGACCTTGTGTATATTTATGGTACCTAAGTATGTCGAAACGCTGCGGTGTTTTGCTGGGGTAATCTAGTGTAGAGACTCGAATTTATAATGATGTTTAACTTGATTATTCCTAAGCCAAGATGGGCCGAGACTTACGTGGTCTCGAGGGGTGATTAAGTAAAGTAAATATTTTAGCGTCAGCATATCCACTATCATTCGTTACTGACGTATTTTATAACATTTTGCAGGTAATCAATAATAGGCTTGTGAAGACGAAGTGCTCATGATTCCGATGGCTCGGATATTTTATTAAACTTAAAGATAATGGTGGTTTTGTAAACTTATAAACAAGTAAACTTAAATGAGACTTTGTCTCATCTTTTTTGTTATAAATATTTATAACTTTAATCCACATGTTTTAAAAGTCTTCCGCTTAAACCCGTAATTCTGATTTATTTACAAATGTGGTACAAACTATTGGGTCACAATCCTAGGCCTAAGATGGGGGTGTGACAATTTTGATGTGTTCTAGAGATTCATTTATAGGAAAGGAAAGAAAAGTTCTTTGTTTTAAAGAGTGAAATGGTATATATATCTTTCTTTTCACTTTGGAAGAAACTGAATGAAAAAAAAAGAGAAGGAATGAAAGAATAGAAAGAGGAAGATAAAGGAAAGTACTCCTTTCCTTTTTTTTCTTTAGTTATATGAACTTGGAACACATCTAAGGAGGTCTTTTAAAAGAAGGGTATTCTTGAAACAAGGGTTCGATAGGTGGTACATCTATCTCGATAGTGGTTTCTGACCCAACTGAAGACGTATGGACGAGTCTGGGTAATGAACTTTGTGGTTGAGGCACAAAATTACCTTCCTTAAGAGCGTCTTCCTTCATCATGAAAGGAGAGACTTGAGAACAAAGAGCTGAACTTGAAGCGTGTTTGTTCTAAATAGAGCAACTCTATGGCGGACACCAATTTGTTGCTACTACAAATAATGGTAGGGGTGATGGCTTCAAGGGTTAAAGGTTTAAGGGGTTTTCACATATGAGCAAACCATTAGCTTATCGTAGGAGAGTTTCTCATGTGATCAACTTCCAGCATGAGAATACTTTAGTTGTTTTTAGGGAAGTATAAACATGGTAAGAAGAGAGTGGTGAGAAAGACGAGTTTAGAGTGTGATAAGTGTGATGTCAATCCCCCACTTGTGGTATAGTGGTAGGAGGCTTGGGTTCTCCAGTGAAGACTCAAGTTCGAATCCCATTTGTGTCACATCTGGGTGGATATTGGCAATGAAGGATTTGAGCTAGGCCTTGTGCAAAGGTTATCAGTTTGAATCCTGAGCCCACCCGGGTTTTCGTCTCACTATGTATTACATCATAGAGTTCTGCTCCTGTGGTGACACAACGACTGTCAAGTGGCAGTCGGCGGTATGGTTTTCTGGGGGAACGCCCAAGCCAAACTCTAAAGTCAGTGTTGGCCCGAATAAAACAACATAGTCTAGTAAGAGTGGGACATCGGGGCTCTCCAAATTTGGAGAGTGCGGTAACCTAAATACAAGAAAGTCGTCCTTAAAAAAAACTGAGATGTCAAAGACATCCTTATACATTTGGGCTTCTTGACCAAGCCAGCTCCCCTTTGAACATCTCAGATACTCAAAGAGGTATGACTCTTCTCTCCTTTGCTTGTTGTAGATGAGACTTTACTCTTTTAGGTGAGTGAGGCTTTAACCTGTTGGACAATAAACTTTCTTCACTCAACCACGTGCTACAATGGCAATTGATCTTTGTATTCGGTTCACTGACTTTTGGGTGTTACTGTTTACGTCCAATCAAATAGATGATTTCAAGCCTTTGACAAATATTTAAGCTTAGGAGATATCAGAGTTGTAAGTTAGTTTAATTATTTTGTCTCTTGTTTTGAGTGCACCAACGTCATCATTTACAAAATATTTTCTTAGAGTATTCCCGTCCAATCTCCTAAATTTATGTGATGAGAGTTTGTAAATTATAGGGTGGGGTTTTGAGTGGTTGTATGTGTAAATTATATGACAAAGAGAGAAAATGTAGTGAATTTTTGTAAATTTTAGGAAACTTTGTTTGTCCCTATTTAATTTTTAATATTTATTGAATTGGTTGTAAGTAGATGCTAGAGAAAACTGTAATGATAAAGGTATAAAAAGTATTATTTAATTGACAGTAGATAGAAATATATTATTTTGTAGTGTAATTATAGAGATAAAGATGAATGAGAGGCTGGGAATGCTCTTATGTATGCATCCATGTTTTCTTCCACCATAAAGAAACATGCATAGAAAGTGGGTTTCATATGGACTTTTATTAATCATGGATGGATTGAACTCGTAAACCAACCACCATATGAACCAATATACATTTGTAATGATTATAATGTTGCTAAAGGGGGGCCATTTGGTGATTATATTAAAGAGACTTGTACCAAACAAAAAATCCACTAAAACAAGATATCGTAACACTTACTACTTTATTAGCTGACTTCATATCATACCGGATTTTCGAAGATATAATCAATTAATGAAACCTTTGTAATGGGAGACATATCTTTGCCATGTTTTTTAAGTTACTCTTTTCTTAAGGAAATTTGACAAATCTAGAACAACCATCATTAACGTTGTGCTACATTTAAAATTTCATATTTAAAGCAAAGTTATATATTTTAACTCATAACTTTTTTCACAAAGTGAAGATAATGATATATAGTCGCTAAATATTATATGTTAGCAACATAATAGGCTTTTAAGTAACGTTCATTAAGTTCTGTAGGTATTAATTCAGCCAAAGTTTTAAGAGAGACAATATGTTAGGATGTGGTGCAAACATAAAATTGAACGCATACACAAAACAATAAGTGAACATGAGAATTTAATGTGATTTCGTCTGCACTAACTTAATTTATGCATTCATGAGTGATAACTATGTATTCTTTTATTTAGTGATAACAATTACAAATTCTACATTATTGTCATTTCACTACTTTCCACTATTGAATTTCTACTCTTGAAGAAAAATTACAAATATGTGTACTTTAGCAACAAAATGTAATAATTGTTTATGATAATAATGTATAATGTTTCTTGGTGTTTCTATTGTCAAGTTCATGACGTCCTAGCTAGGATAACAAATAAACTTTCTCGAAAGTAAGATGGTCCCGACTAGACAAGTTATAGTGTCTTTCATCCGTCCAAAACCCTAATATCGAAACTTCCACCACCACCAGCGGCCACCTTAATTAACTACATGCCATCGTGTATGTGTGTCAAGACTCGTTAGGAGAACAAAGGCCACACCAGTGAACTAAAGGGTAATAGAAACACCGGCTATTAAGACTTGTGCCTTTCAAAACAGGGCAAATGAGCCAATGTGTGTACTCAAAGGTAGGGTGAGGACCTAGCTTTTCATGGCCCCTTAATTCACATGGGTTTGTGAGGAATGTAACATGCATGCATGGTTGTCTGGCAACATGCCAACATTTCCATGGCCACCATATATATCACTCTACATGTCATATACACAGATATCTCTTAATTAAACCACTCACTCGATCGATACATAACTATTTTAATACAGATGATATTTTCATGTGTTTATATTATTTTGTTCTATTATCTAATTATTGTATGCTTAGGTTCCATTTTTGCTATTTTTTAAGTTATACATATAGCGGATGAGACTCATCCTACAAATCACGTAACATCAACTAATAGCAAGGTTAAAACGTTAAGAGCATCCACAACGCCCCTACATGGAGCTTGTCTGGAATTTGTCGGGGTTTGAAACACTTAGCAACGTTGTGGATGTTCTAAAATAGTTTCTCTTCTTTTGTTTTTTGTACAATCATTC
Organism: Bidens hawaiensis; assembly: GCF_021521415.1. Classification (NCBI taxonomy): domain Eukaryota; kingdom Viridiplantae; phylum Streptophyta; class Magnoliopsida; order Asterales; family Asteraceae; genus Bidens; species Bidens hawaiensis. Next base: position 178,393 of record NW_027492847.1, on the reverse strand, counting down.
TTACACTCGTTACATTTGAACTAAGTATATTCACTTGAACAATAACTAAGTTAATGCATCTATATGGCTTAAACGAGATATGAGCTCTGAAAACCAAAGGCCATGTAATGATATAACTTACCTAAATAAATAAGAAATTATAATGTAGATCAAGGGATGAGATGGCTTTTAAGCACACTAGATGTACCTCCCATTGGTCCAACTCATCTGTTTTGTGACAATCAAGCAAACCGGCATATAGCAAACAACCCGGTCTTCCATGAACGAACAAATTAAACATGTCAACATGGATTGTCATTTTGTTTGTGACCGAGTTCAGATATAAAACTCAAAGCCTGATACTAAACACAAATTGCCAGCATACTTACGAAGCCATTGGGAACTGAACAGCTTCGTACACTACTCGACAAGTTGGACATTTAAGACCTCGAAGCTCCAACTTGAAGGGGAGTATTGGTAGATATTACCCCTTCCGTGATTATAAACCCGTTTATTTCTTGCCATACTAACTGCCTTAATTCTTGGCATAATTAAAGGCTTTTGATTATTTATACATAGATGTTCTTTTCATTGTAATTGTAACTTTCTGATCAATCAAAGTATCTTTTACCGTCCATAACGATTTTCGATTTTGTATATCTAAGACGTAACCAATAATTCACTTTTTTTAAACCTTAATGCATCTATGTTTTAAGCGAGACATGAGCTCTCAAACCAGATGCCATGCGATTAATAAGATTTATATATAAAATAAGAAATTAGAATGTGAATTAATATATATTGGTCATATTTTTCTCATATATACCAAATAATATACATCTCCATAAGGCATTTACATATCATACTTTCTTTTGCTTTTTGACAAATGACACTTTTGATTTCCTCACACCTGAAGGCTGAAGCTATGAAGTTACTAGTCGAATTTAACGGGTCATGCATGTTAATGCTATGACTTAAAGATCGGCCAATACAGTTTCTAAAATATTATAGTTTTCAATTCAAAAGGGGGCCAGTAATGACGCAACTTGTTGCCCACTTGTCTTCTGTTTTGATGTAATAACTATTTTTCAATCGGGACAATTTCATAAAATAGTAACAAAGTTTCAAAATTGTTCAAATTAGGTCACTCAACTTTAAAAAATGTTCCAATTAGGTCACTCGACTTTCATATTTTATTAAATTAAAAGTTCTAACATGTTTTTTTAACGTTTTTATTTTTTGTTTCACATAGGAAATCTTTTTATCTTTTTTTTATGTTGACGTTGAGTGGCGACATGAATTTTATTTTTTAATTTTGAATTTTAATATAATTAACGTTTTTTAATTTTTTTAAAAATATAACTACATATATTGCAAATTCCGACCTCCACATCTTATCCTCCATTTCTTTCTTAACAAACAAAAAAATCGGTGAGACTCGATTTGAAGATTAAGTGACCCGATTTGAGAAAAATACGCATGAGTGACCCAATTAGAACATTTTTGAAAGTTGGATACTATTATATGAGATATTCCTTTTTCAATTTATAAATAAATTACCATGCAAATCAATATGTTAAAAGAATTTAGCACTACGTAAGAATTCAAGGTCCAATCATTGTCATGGGTCATTCTTAGTAACTATGATTACCAAGTGGATGATATCAATAACAGATATTCCTAGCAAGAGCAAGATAAATTAATATGGGTCATTCTTAGTAACTATGATTACCAAGTGGATATAATATTAATAACAAATATTCCTAACAAGAACAAGATAAATTAATACTAAGGTATTTTGAAAACATAAGACTATATTAGTGAACATGTATCATTGTTTGGTTGGCCCAGCCATGAAGTTTAACAATTTATATTAATAAATATGTGAATGTGTTAAATTAATTAATATGTTTAATGTTTCAAACGAGTTTCTCAACCGACGGTTTTGATACACAATCTAACTTGAATTTATTAAATGGTGATTTAACAGATCAAACATACAAAGAAATAGTAGGACCCTACCCTTTTATGTATGTATATATATACACACACATACAAGTCTCATATCCTCTATATACATCATTCACTCAATTCTTTAATCTACTCTTCATCTCTCTCTCTCTCTCTCTCTCTCTCTCTCTCTCAACAAATCAGAACACAAGCAGCTTATTGGTTGTACTTCCTCTACCACATCTCTTTTATTACCTTTCTTTTTGTTAATTTGTCTATGTTTTTTTTACACACAAACACTTGCTCACCATCTCCAACATGTTTATCTATATTCTATAGTTGTTAATAACTTGGTTCTTTAGTTCCCTATCTACCAAACAACTAGAATATTGTTCCATGTGTAACCCAACACAATCTTCCCCATCCAAAGTTGTCGTTTACATGAATACCCTTTTCAAGAATCTCAACAACAACAATAATAATAACAATTCTCCACAATCTATGGATGAAAATCATCACCGACTTCATGGTTGGCCAACTCCATCTCAGGTAACAAATTGTATATATGCATACATGCATCTTTTGTTGGCATTATGATACACTAAGTGATTATCTCTATCAATGCACAAAAGCATTACATTTCTACAAATATAAATGGTTTTCTTCTCAATATTATAAGTTAAAAGTTTCATGACTTCATTTTCAATCTTATCTTTTACACCTTCAATCTTATCTTTTACACCTTTAAAGTGTGAAAAACTTGCATGTTAAAGTGTCAAATTTATAATTTGATGTGTTATATTGTAACTTGTCTATCTATATGTGAATTTTCAGTTAGAAAAAGTTTATTATTTTAAGTTATCCAACTCCTTTTAAAGTACCAACCTTTTCCATAGTTATAATTCACAACTTTTTTTTTGTAAATGCATTAATAAGTTCTACATGATATACAACTAGACATTTTTTTCATACAAACTTCTTTTTATCAGTTACTACAAAACTAATGGTTTTTACCCGCGGCTAAATCCGTAACAGTCTGTTAGTCCATCAACAATCTATTAGCGAAGGTGCTTACTGCTTAGCCCAAAGTCCGTCGCAACGCGTGGGTACATCACAACCATGAATCTTCCTTCCAGTATATATAGAAAGTTACATCCTTAAATCTGTTTTAACCTACTCTTTGAGCTTACAATCTTTTCTCATATTTATAACAAGCATATTTAAAACTTTCTTGAAAATACATGGATTTTGTTATACTATGCAACTCATCAATACTTTCTCAAATACTTTTCACTCATTAACTAACTCACTCTTCTTACATCTAGGCCTTCGAGGAAATCAAAGCCATTGGAAAGATCTCAGGACCAACAGCCATAACCGGTTTACTACTATATTCAAGAGCCATGATCTCCATGCTTTTCCTCGGCTACCTAGGCGAGCTTGAGCTCGCCGGTGGATCCCTCTCCATCGGGTTTGCCAACATCACCGGTTACTCCATCATCTCAGGCTTAGCCATGGGCATGGAACCCATTTGCGGTCAAGCTTACGGCGCAAAACAAATGAAAATCTTGGGCTTAACTCTACAAAGATCAGTCCTTTTGCTCCTATCAACATCTCTCCCAATTTCCTTCATTTGGCTTAACATGAAGACAATATTAATATGGTGTGGCCAAGATGAACAAATCTCCACCGTAGCCCAAACTTTCATCGTGTTTTCGATACCAGATCTTTTCGTGTTGTCCCTATTACACCCTCTACGTGTTTATCTCCGGACACAAAACATAACTCTACCATTAACTTATTGTTCAGCAGTATCTATAATAGTTCATGTCCCGTTAAACTTTTTGCTAGTAGGATATTTAAAATTGGGCGTATCCGGTGTCGCAGTGGCAGTGGTGGTCACTAACCTAAACTTATTATTCCTCCTCACCACCGTCGTTTATTTCTCGGGCATCCACCGTGAATCATGGGTCCCACCAAGCTTAGACTGTTTACGCGGTTGGTCAACCTTACTATCACTTGCAATCCCCACATGTGTGTCAGTGTGCCTAGAGTGGTGGTGGTACGAACTAATGATAATATTATGTGGATTATTATCAAACCCTAGGGCTACCGTGGCATCAATGGGTATACTCATCCAAACGACGTCGTTGGTTTATGTTTTCCCTTCGGCATTAAGCCTAGGGGTTTCCACAAGAGTTGGTAATGAACTCGGTGCTAAGCGTCCGGCAAAGGCTCGTATATCGATGATTGTTTCGCTTATATGCGCAGCTATAATGGGTTTTACAGCCATGGTGTTTACTACATTGATGAGACACAAATGGGGGCGGTTTTTCACGACGGATGTGGAGATACTTGAACTGACATCGGTGGCATTGCCGGTGGCTGGACTTTGTGAGCTTGGAAACTGTCCTCAGACCGCGGGTTGCGGTGTGTTGAGAGGTAGTGCAAGACCAAGTATTGGAGCTAATATTAACTTGGGGTCATTTTACTTAGTGGGAATGCCGGTTGCTATATTAATGGGATTCATTGTTAAATTAGGGTTTGCTGGATTTTGGTTAGGATTGTTTGCAGCTCAAGTGACATGTGCATTGTTGATGCTTTATGTTCTTTTTAAAACAGACTGGAATGTTGAGGTTGAAAGAGCCAACGAGTTAGCAAAACCATTATCATTATCATCTTCAGAGATAATTAATAAGGATGAGGTTAAAGACTCCTCCAAGGAAGTAAATCTTGAAGAAATAATATCAGTTTGTTCCATGGAAAAGGAGGTTGAGTTGGTGAAGGTGGATTGTTCTTCAATTGAAACATATCCACTTATTGTGCACTGATGGATGATTACTAAAATTGATGATTAGTATTGGATACAGATTTTTTTTAAACACTGTTATTTACCATTGGAGAACTTTAATATGATAAATTGGTTGTCAAAATATAAAAAGAAGAAGTTAAAGTTGTCACCTAAAAAGACTTATTTGTTGGCTTGTGATATTTATGTATTTGATATTGAAAATTAATATGGGTGTCATTTAGATATTTTGTAAACTTTCTTACAAGTTTGATTTTGCACATAAAAATTTTTGATAAAAGAAATGTGAGATTTGTGTTTGAAAAAGGTACGTGATAAATTAATGGAACTAAGTTTTGTTGAATTTATTCAATCAAATGAATCAAGAAACAAACATGATATTGCATAAATCGTATGCGGTTTTTTTATTAAAAAAAACAAGATCGAGATACTAAATATAATTAAAACAAAAACTATTGATGGGTTTATATAATACCGGATTCTACTTCTACTCAAACCAAGAAATAAAATCAAAATAGATTTTTAATTTATTTAATAATAAATAAAAAAGATAACTTTGGCCCAAGTTAATTAAGACGTCTCTAAATTTCAGGTTAATCTTCACCATAACTGCCCCTTGAGATCTTCCATACTACCCTATACTTTTTGTATTAACCTTTCAGGTCTTTTAAGTTGATATTAATTACACCAAGTTTACATATCCTTCATTCCTTTGTACCAATGGCATCCTTTATAGCTAATACATTATAAGACTATCCACAATGCAAGGTGCTCTTATTATGTGTCCTTCTCACCTGCCCAATGTCACATCCGTCGCCCAACCTCAAAAGTTCTCATTTGCAACTAGCCATTATTATATGGATCTCTCATCTTCACTCACAAACATCATTTTCTTATCCTTTTGTAAGCGCTTAGCTAATGGCTTTTTTCAGTCTCTCTCATCTCTCTCATCCATGTCATCGATTCATAACATCAAGGGCTTCCTTTTCTTGTCATCGGAGATAGTCTAAGGAGAGATCAAATCACATGAAATTAAATAAAGTCCAATCAGCATTCACACATGTATTCATTTGATTGTTTCTTTTTCGTGGACTCTTAGTGTTTATCAAAGTTTTTCTGTGTGCTAAGTTTTAATCTTCTTAACCAATATTGGAACTTGCCATTTTGTAATTGACCGCTTTTGAATATGTGTACTTTAAGGGAACAAAAAGTCAATGTATGTTTTTCATAAGAAAAAGTGAATTAAAATGTTGATTTTCTGTCATTTCGTTGTTTTTTTTTTTTTTTTTTTTTTTTTGTCAATTCTCATAGTTAAAGCACGTCACGCCGTTATTGGTCAATTAGAAGAGGCGGCAAGAAATCAAGTGTTGTATAAGAGTTGCTGTTGAAAGTAAGAAACTATGTTAATGATGAATCAAAAGCATAAAGGTTTACTATAGAGGAGAGTTATATATAGCAGTAGATTTTTCCTAAGAAATGTAAAAAGTGTGTTTTTACCATTAGATCTAATAAAACACACCGCACAATAAACACACTATTCATATCCACCGTCAGATTAACATATCTAACGCACCATATTACTTCTTACACTTTTTAGACACACTTCACTTCTTATTTTAACTCCATCCTATATATATACCACTCATGAAGAAAGATACAACTAATGAAACGAGTTGCTACTTATGGAAACTAGTCTCTACTCCTTATGGGAGTTGAAGTCAAAGAGGAGGCAAAGGCGGGCGGTTGGTCTTAAGCACAACTTGTTTGAGATTTCTTGTTACTATGTTTCAAACCCTATTTTAGTTGCTATTCGTATCATGCTATGTACTTGTAGTTGTTTTTAGGCAAATAACAAATACTTAGTTATCACCTGTGGAGTTAAGTCATTGTAGACCGAACCATGTTAAATCCTCGTGTTTGTTTGTGATTAAAATTAACAATTCAATACCGAAAGCATTTAAACATGGGTTCAATGTAATGGCATAACAAAAATAGGGATGTATCTCACTAATAAATCTTTGAACTTCTGTTTTTATCGATGTTACCATTTCTTTAACATACAATTATAATTTTTAAACTCGCGTAACTTTTGACGCATTAAATATAGTTCACCTAGTACTAAAGAACTAGTGAAATAAAAAACCTTGATAATTTTTTAAGTAATTTTTAAAATGTCAAGTAACTCGTTTATATCTGTTATATTTGCCAAACCCTCACCTCCAAATGAAATAAGGTCTCGGCCACTTGCAACAAGATAATAATGATGAAACAATTCTAATCTTAATATCTCATAAAATGATTACAAATATTTAACAAGTTGAATTCTACCTAGTAGGTATGTTCCAGTTCATTTCGTGACACAATTTTCAATAAGATGTATGTCTACTTCTGGTTTTTCTAGAAATGTCATGTAGCAAATTTCTAAAAGCATTTTTTTTTAATTTTAAACAAATCCAGTCTTGAATCTGTTTCAAACATCAAATTGATAATATGTACAACACATCTAGTACATAAAAAAAAGGCATTGGAAATCATTTTATATTTCAATTTTAATTTATCAACCGTAATTTCTGTTGTTTCGGGCATCATCAAATGATGTTGAAAGCATTTTCCATCCAACGTGTATTATGAATCAAGTGGTAACTGAAAGACAACCTTATAGATTTTATGCAAGAAAATACCAATTCGTTAATATGAGCAAACCAACAAAATCGAATATTTAACCGAAAAACCACAATTAGATAGAATGTAACTTAAGAGACTACAAATCTAATCTCAACAATCCGAAAAAACCAGAAAAACAAATGTTTAAATCACAAACCCTATACCAGAATTGATCACGAGTGGTCGAGCCTTGCATCTAAAGAGCTTGATTTGTCCTTGTATTGATTTGGGTGCCAAGCTGCCAAGAAGGCTCCTGTGCGTGACCTCTTATATCCCTCACGAGTCCACATGGGCTTTAAGGTCATGTTTCTTCAAATGAATGGGCTCGTAAGTGACTAACCAACACATCCAATACCTATTTATGCCAAAATATGGTGGCAAAGTCCGAACCGGTTCTTACATATTCGATCTTGACTCACCGGTTTCAAACCCCTCTTTCCAAATCCTCCAAACCGAACCCATCGGATTCAAACTGGCGGTTCAATCTGTCTCGGTCATCAATTAGGGACACTAATTTCATTGTGCACCTCTGAAGACAACTAGATTTTATAACATTGATGATTTTACCTTTGCAATCACAGATATGAAACATCAATTTCAATTTGTTATTATAAGTTACATGATCCCATATACATGTACAGATCATCAATGCTCATAAGTTGTAACACAAACAGTAATGTTACTAGGGTCCATATGCTATGATAGAATCAAGATTCTTGAAAACTTATACCTCACAAACTTCACATACAAAAATAAACAAGAATCATTGCAAGACTATAGTTTTTGTATCATGGTAGTAATATTATTGTAACCAAACAAGTGCATCCTATACACAGAAATCAGACCATTTGGTTTGCAGTAGACTCCTTGTCACAAAGAAATATCTAAAAACAAAACAAAATGATCATACAACAACAATAACGCTTGTACACTCGGGTGAATCAAAAAATAACATTCCTTTCATTGTCGGGTTTTGGGCTTTTCGGGCCTAGAGCGAGGAATAGCCAAGATGGTTACGAGCCCGCTTGCAAAGGAGGCAGCTGCTGCTATAGCGAAGGACGGAGAGTTGCCTGACCCAAATAACTCGTCCCATGGTCCACTTCCAAGAGAGACCACAATCTATCAAAACAATATGGTTTATATATAATTTGATTGCTGTGTGTTAGCTTGAAATATATATATGAGAGCCTTTGTGAATATACTGTTAATATACTGTTGGCTCAGGCGGATCAAACAATCGAATCAAACAAACGAATCAAACCAACGAACACGAGATATTGTGGTAACGACCCTCGACTCTTTTCATATAATCAAACAAACATACCAAACGAACTTCACGAACTTATCAAACGTACATGGAGATAAGACTCCTTGACTCTCTCTCAACTCTCTCTCTTAAAACTAATAATCTAGACCATATTTATAGACTCACTAAACTTGCTCTCCAAAACATACTTTTCATAAACATATTATAATTCAAATACCTAAATTAAAACATAATTAAATAAACCCTCAACTTTATTACTAATTCAAGATTAATCCTTCATTCACCCCTTAATCTTGGATTGTTCATCTATTTTTGTACCACCAAGGTCTTGAATCCCGCATAACACTCTCAACTCTTCAATTTTAATCAGGTTCATCTTTACCCTTTCTTTTCAGTTGTTTGTAACAAACCTGTTTAACAAGTTCTTCACGTTCATCGTTCAAACCTCTCACGTTGATTTCACATACAACTTCATTCTTCACGTTCTTCTTTCTCACTTTTCTTTTCTTTATTTGCTCATCAAATCTTGCAGATGGGCTATTCATTCCTTCTTTATCAGACCCCACTAGACCTTTCATTCTGGAAATTCTTCACAACCATTCATTCGGTTCTGACTTTTCATCAACAAATGCTCGATTGTTGACTTTCACACACGATTCTAAATCTGCAGACTTGTTAGCTGCATCATTCCTTTCATTCAGTACAATATCCTTCCTCTCATCATCATCATCAGCAGATTTCTTACTTCCTTTCTGCTCACTTATCTTAGCAATTTTCTCATCTTCAAGGTTGTTTGAGTCATAAAAATATACCTTAAGATTCTCCATCTTTTCTTCTTCTGAAGAAGAAGAAATTCTTTCTTTTTCTTCATTCAACCTTTCTTTTCCTTCACTTCTCAAAACAGCTTGCAAAGCTTCTTCATTCTCTGTAGCTTCTTGAGCTTCATTATTACGTGTTTGTTCTTCTTGAACAATCGCATCCTATCTTTCCTTCTCAACGATCTTATCAAATCTTTCTTTCTCAGCGGCTTCTTGAGCTGCTTTTTCATCTTCCTCCTTTCGTACATAATCAAATCCAATAAATTGAATCTTCAAAGCACGCCATGCTTCCTTAGCATTCATACGTATGCCAACTTGTACCAGGATGTCTTCCGGTAGGGTTTGACATATGAACCCTAACGCTGTGTACATCTTCCTTTCATCAACAGCTACGCCGACTGTAGGTTCAATAACTTCCCAAAAACCATACTCTTTTAGAAATCCCTCCATCTTAGTCGACCATACTTTATAGTTCGATTTCGTCAATACTGGAAGTCCTCCAATCATCATCATATATTTCCTATCTTTACCTTCTTTTCCGGTTTGCTATTTCAGTTGGAATTGATTCCCGATCCCAAAACCAATCTCCAATAAATAACTAAACACAACAAACTTTTCTTTTCTTAATAATCAAAACCACACCTTCCTTTTGATTCTTCACAAATTCAAACTCAACCACGGCTTTCACAGTCTTTTTTGTGAAAGAGAAATAATAAAAAGTATCCTTAATTGTGCGCACATCAAGTCACCAATTAAATCCAATCAACCAAACTATTTGCTTTCTTTAAATATTCAACCTGAATCACACAGATTTCCTATCGATCCTCCCACGAAATTAAAAAAATATCACTACCTTTTTGTTGTTGTTGCATGCAATCCACAGTAGGCGGATCAAACAATCGAATCAAACAAACTTATCAAACCAACGAACACGAGATATTGTGGTAACGACCCTCGACTCTTTTCATATAATCAAACAAACATACCAAACGAACTTCACGAACTTATCAAACGTACATGGAGATGAGACTCCTTGACTCTCTCTCAACTCTCTCTCTTAAAACTAATAATCTAGACCATATTTATAGACTCACTAAACTTGCTCTCCAAGACATACTTTTCATAAACATATTATAATTCAAATACCTAAATTAAAACATAATTAAATAAACCCTCAACTTTATTACTAATTCAAGATTAATCATTCATATACGTCGCGGCTATTTGGGGAAACTAAACACAATCTTGTATCAATATAGCCTCGATCAATATTGATCAAGGGTGGCAACTAAACACGAACCTAAAAGTGATACAAACCCAAGAATCATGTAATACATATGAACCCGAGCATGTATTCACGGGTTAACCCAAACTTTTTTTTTATTATATTTCTCAAATAAATACTTTAAAATTACAATTTTACAACAAAAAAAATACAAATGTATGTAAAACTGTTACATTTTAATGATAAAATCTTACACCAATTTCTCTTTTAAGTTCAACATATTGACATAAAATACCCAACCAATTTAATTTATGGCATAAAACACATGACAGAAAATAATATATATAATAAATAAATAGGTTGAGCGGTCAACCCGTGAAACAAATGGGTTGACACAAACACGACTCATTTTCCTAAACGGGTTCATGGGCACAACCGAATCTGTTTATGCTAAACCAAAACCCATGAATTTCGTGTTACGTTCATGTCGTGTTTCTGTGTCACGTCAAAAGTTCACAACCCCTATGTTGAACCTCCTAATTAAACAGGTCGACACGTAGTCAACTAGCCAGCCCATTTATTACAACCCATTTAACACGTTTACAAGTTACAACTTGATTACAACCCATCTAACGCATTAGATAAATGGGTTAAATTGGTTGCACGAATCTAACCATGTACAGGTTAGGATTGAGGTCTTTTACACGAATAAATATACGAGTCATGTTCATGTTCAATGACTGAACCCACTAACCAAAAAATGTCATATCCTTAATTTTGAATTAACCGTTTAAAAAATAACTTCATGTTCAGGGTGTAAGCAGGATGATACAAATTAATATGCTCCATCCAGAAACGAACCATATAAGATAATCACTTTTAAAAAAACGGCTTGTAGGTTATATTTATGGATGTTTAAAGTTCAAATAATCAGTTTTTGAAGGTTGATGAATTTTAATAATTTAGGAAATTAACACATAAAAAAATCTTGTAAAAAAAGGGTGTAACAAGCTACTATATTTAAGTATACCTGTGGAAGCACAATCGAAACGTTTAGAACACCCATTGACAACCCTGAAACAGAGCATATATCTTTAGGAACCAAGAATCTTTGTGCAGAAATAATAAAAATAACAAACAAAAGTAAAATAACTCCTTGGCCCACCTTGACCAAGTCCAAGAGACTCGATTCGTGAGGCTACCAATGCATACGGGACACTATAAGTAACCTGCATCATATAAAAAAAACTTGCCGAGTTCATATAGTTCTTGAAACATGATTCTCAACACAAATAAACGGGCCAGTCGAGTCATATAAGAGTTTTGGTAGAAAGGACCATGGGTCAAAAATATAAATCTTTTTTTGACTAAAAGTTGACTGCTTTATATACCTCGTATTATAATGGTTTCCAATAAACTAGAGATGGCAATTTCAAACCATATACTTAAGCATAATTCTATTTGGGTTGTGTTTTACCATAACAAACGTAAGACGGGTCAAGTGAAAATTTTGGCAGAATGCAGAAAGGGTCAAAACGGTTAGTTGTTGTCCAAATTTTAGTTTTTAAAATACACCATCCAAAGTTATTTCATTCAAAGATTTAGATGGTTATAGTAATAAAAAAAATCGTAATAGAAAATGAACAAAAGGCGTTTGCAGGTCAACCAACCCTCCACGCCCATTTCATTCCGTATTAAAAATAGACCGTTTTAATTTGTATAATAATACAAATATTTAGATGGTTACAGTAATCATACTATAATCCTAATCACGCACTAATTTATTCATTTTCTTAATTAGAAAATGATCAATACGTGTTTGCAGGTCAACCCAACCCTCCACGTCCATTTTGACCCATACTGAAAACGACCTATTTTAAATTTGACCCGTATTGAAAACACATAGTTTTTTTTATATTATTTTCAAAGGTTTAGATAGTTATAGACTTATAGTAATAATACTATTATTCTAACCATGCGTTAATTGTTTCATTTTCTATCCCAACCCTCCCCATCCATTTTGACATATACCGAAAAGCGTCCGTTTTAATTTGTTGACCAGCCCGCCAGTTTTGCCACATCTACATGAAACTAATCATCCACTATGATAATTCAAGCAAAACCGTATTAAAAAAAATAACTTAGTTAAGAAAAAGTTCAGTTTGAAATCTTGCAAGGTTTGACTGTGACTACTAAACTGTCAACCGATAAAACAAATAATTTTCTTCAAAATGACATATAAATTGACATTTTAGCAAAAGAAAGCATCTTAAAAAAGTATTAAAAAAATAATTTAGTTAAGACATGGTTAGTCAAAAAATCTTGCACGCTTGACTTCGACCCTACTAAACCTATCAACAAAAAAAAAACAATAATTTCCTTCAAAACTACATAAAAATTAAAGCTTTAGCGAAACGAAGCATCTTAAAACGTATTAAAAAATATAATTTAGTCAAGAGATGGTTCGGTTTAAAAACGTTGCAATCTTTGACTTTGACCCTACTAACTATCAACTTAAAAAACCAACAATTTCCTTCAAAACAACATAAAAAAGAATCGAATTTGTAACAAAAGAAACAATCTTACAGCCAGTGGCATTCCAAGAATTGCAAAAATAACCAATGCCGCGATCACAATCCCATTAGGCACACCATCACTCCCATAATCCGTGTTACTTGCCACAAACGAAAGCAGAAGCATCGCTAGAAAACAAATAAACATAATAAAATTTGATATCCCCCAAATGAAACCCGAGCCGAATCTCCTACAAAGATTCTCCATAAACAGGGATGTTATCCCAAGAATAACCGAATTCAACAAGAGCCCAAACGCACCCATCCGAACCCCATCACTATACTTTTGATCCCCATTCGGATCCCCACCATAAATCTCTCGACCCATCCAATCCGTGTCAAAAAGAGTAAACGGAAACCACCCAATCCACGTTAAAGAAGTGGCAAAAAGAATCAACCAAACGGGTCTCGGGAGGTACTTAAACGTTCCAAACATCTCCCAAAAAAATGCTTCTTGAGGGTGGCTTGATTCTTGATTAATGGCATCGTGGATCGAAGTTATTGGTTGCTCGTGGATCGCGGTCACGCTTATGTATGTCGTGAAAATGATGAATATGACATCGATAAGGAAGGCGGATTTAAGGTTGGCACAGTTAATGTCACATGATGCGTTTAAGGTAAACGGGAGAACCTTGTACCAAGCACTGTAAGCTCCTGTTGCATAGCCGAGAATGTTGCCAACCGCCATGAATAGGGAGTAATATGCATTTGCAACTCGGGTTCTTCGGTGGTCCTTCCCTAATAAAATATATAGTTACCGGTCAAATGTGTGATAATTCGTTTGACCCGAAACACTTTTTGCCCAAACGTTAATCTTGTAAGAAAAAGACATTATCTTTATTGTCAAATAAATGAAAGTAATAAAAACAGAGCTGAATAATGTCACATTTTAATATGTTGTTGATGTCCTTATCATTCTATACATTTCAATATGACAATATGTAGTTGATGAAAAATGAAAAACAATAATATTTAAATACAATACATAGTATGTTATTGTCATTATCTCACAGCTCTACCGAACGAACATGAACCACATAAGTCAATAGTTTCTAGGGACCAATTATTCAGTTTAATTAATAATGTATCTATTCGAATAAGACCTTGACAAGAAATTCAACTTACAATAATAATAGCATACACCAACAATCCCGGCACATATATCAAACAAAATGAACGATCCACAATTCCTAATAGCATGTTTGAAGACACGAGGTCATTCTGCAGGCCTTATGGGTCCAAAATGTAGGGGTGTGCAAGAAACCGAGAAAACTGAAAAATCCAAACCGAAAATACTGAACCGAAACAAAAACCGACAGTTCAGTTTTATGTTTTTGTAAAAAATATGGTTCAGTTTTGGTTTTGCATGTAACAAAAACCATAAAAAACGAACCGAACCGAATTTCTAGATTTTTATATATTTATTTTAGGTAACTTACAAGAATTTAATAAATATGTAACTCAAATATTTTTGGCCAAATGTATAATAGTCAATTAGTTAATAATCAACAAAACTATTTATACCTAAATCTATTATTTTCGGCCTAAAATTTTCAAGCTCAAATGGCAAAAACCGAAACCAAAACAAAAACTGAAAAACCAAAATTGAATGGGTTCATAAATCCAAAAACCAAAGTTCGGTTTTTGGTTTGGTGTTAGTTCAAAACCACATCGAACCGCACCACCAAAATGTATCTACCTATGAACTTAACCCGTGTATTCACGGTTCCTATAATCCTATGAGTCTAAGTAACTTTAATTGTAAACATGTATCTTTAATAAACAAAATTGAACAATAACAATTAAACAAACTTATACCAGTAAGATCAGCAAGCAAAGCTCTACAAGGACCCTGAGTGGCATTATTCGCCATATCAAGAAACCAAAACCCGATAACAAACACGACAATCGCTCGGGTTTTCTTCTCACCGTCACCAAGAAACCCCCCAATATCGGCAGCAAAGCCGATGAGCAACACTGACAAAATAATCGAAGCACAGCCGATGACAATAAAGGGTCTGCGGCGGCCGTACTTGCTGGTGGACCGGTCACTCATGTGACCGGCGAGTGGTTGGACGAAGAACCCGGATAAGGGTCCGCAGAGCCAGATGATACTGGACCAGACGTGTGGGATACCGAGTTCTTGAACGTATGGGGTTAGTAAGGATAGTTGTAAAGCCCACCCGAACTGGATCCCGCAGGCGACGGAGGCTACTCGGAGGAGTACGCGGAGTGGGGTTCTGGATGGTGGTGGTGGTGGTTCGGTTGGGGTTCGACGGTGGCGGGGTGGTTGAGGTTGACCTTCCGGCACCACCATGGTTGAAGTCTAGAGTTGGAATATTAATATTAATATTATTATTATACAAGTGATGAAGTTGGTGTTATTGTTATTATTATTATTCCGGTGGTGGTGGTGGTGGGATCGGTGGGAAGAGTAAGTTACACGATGCTGACAGACACCATAGTTGATGATATGGGATTCTTAAACCTTTAAACGAGACAAGGAATACAATGATGGTATTTGTTTTTGTCATTTTCTTACAAGATATTTTCCTATATATCTTTCCTGTGTATAACTATTAACTAGTTCGAGGAGTCGACGACCCATGGGCGGATCATATGGGTTCATCAGATCAGGTTTACGGGAACTCGCTAACTTTAAAATTTTAAGTCTAAAATAAAAAAAAAAAACTTTTCAAAAAAATGTCGTAGAAAAAATATTTACAAATATTATGTTGCTACAAAAAATATTTATCAATTAAGTGTTTGGGTTTCACTCTCTTAAAATCATTGGATAACTTTTAACTTTAACAAAAATCAACTTTTTTATAACAAAAAGAAACTATTTTAATATTTTTAATGGCTGATTGTGAATTTTACTAAATAATTCTGTTTTTTTTTCTATTATTAGATAAACATGTATTTTATATCTATAATATATATAAACGAAGACATAAAAATCCTATGTATCGCGATGTGGTCGCTCCCCCTTTTTTTGGAGTCACCAGATTTGCTTGATTTTTAAATGGAGGCTTCTCATGCATTTGACCTGAATTCATGGGTATGGATCTTACCAAACCCAGATATTCCTTAAACGGGATTTGCTTGATTTTTAAATGGAGCTTCTCATGCATTTGACCTGAATTTATGGGTATGGATCTTACCAAACCCAGATATTCCTTAAACGGGTTATAACATCTCATTAAATAAAAAATTATTCTCACCAAATTATTGATGTAAAAATCCTATAAAATAAGATATACT
Source organism: Bidens hawaiensis (assembly GCF_021521415.1). NCBI lineage: Eukaryota > Viridiplantae > Streptophyta > Magnoliopsida > Asterales > Asteraceae > Bidens > Bidens hawaiensis. The sequence goes on along the minus strand of NW_027492847.1, from coordinate 161,844 downwards.
AAAAATTAATATCTTATTTATTTTAAAAAAGATATATATTATTTAAATTAAAAAACCAATTTTATAGTAAAAAAATAAATGGGTCTTGGGTCTCATCAAACCATATGTATATTATTAACTTTCATAAATATTATTTATAATTAAAAAAAACAATTTTATAGTAAAAAAATAAACGGGTCTTGTGTCTCATAAAAAACATATAGCTTTTAAACCGGGTTATACATCTCATGTGAAATAATTTATCATCAAATAATATAAAACAACCCCCGTTATACGGGGGATAAAAACTAGTAATAAAATAATATATAAAATATATAAAAATAATACATAAAATATGCCTCTCGATCTTTATAAATAAAACAAATATAATAAACATAATGTTATAAATTCTCTTGTTTATAAATTTATATGTCATTGGATAACATATAACTTTATAAACAAACTAGTTTTAATATTTCTCTAAACTACTTTTTTTATTAAATAAAATTGTATCTCTTTTTTCTTTACATGTTTTTTATTCGCAGGTCTCACAATTTAGAAAGATTCTATTAATCATATTATTTTTATTTTTTTTATTAAAAAAAAGTAAATATTAAGTTCTGCTAGCGTACATTGTTATGTAATGCACGTTCATTTCTTTTTTTAATAAACATTTTCTTATATACATAAAGACATTGCTTTATGTAACAAGATACAAAATAAAGGTACAATTTGTTAAAAAATGCTATAATATTTTCAGATAATGGTACAATTTGTTAAACACGTTCGTTTCTTTCGTTAATACACATTTTCTTATATATATAAAGGCATTGCTTTATGTAATAAGATACAAAATAAAGGTACACTTTTTTTTATATTAATAAAGATCAAGAGGCATATTTTATGTATTATTTTTATATATTTTATATATTAAATTATTATATAAAATACATGTTTATGTAATAAAAGAAAAAAAAACATAATTATTTAGTAAAATTCAAAATAAGCTATTTAAAATATTAAAATAGTTTGTATTTGTTAATAAAAAAAGTTTGTTTTTGTTAAAGTTAAAAGCTATTTAATGATTTTAAGAGAGAGAAAACTAAAAACACTTGATTGGTAAATATTTTTATAGCAACACTATATTAGTAAATATTTATCTCCGCAACACTCTTTTAGAAAGAAAAAAAAAACCCTCTAAAATAACATATAACGGTTTTGGTGAACTCATAAAATTTATAGAGGTAAACAAAAAAACAAAAGGTTTAAGATGATCTAGTGAACTCTCTATCCTTACAAAAATAAAATCCTTCGTAATCTTGAAATGCAGTTTTTGAAATTAAGGATTCTAACTTCAAGTCTTCTTAAGACAAATTTTGTAAACTTTTTGTTTTTATTTAATTAAATTATTACCTTGTTATTAGTTGGAGTTTTAAATAGCTAAAAAAAGAACATTTCACTCGTCCACAGCCCATTTACTATAATTCTTTTTTTCCTCCTCATTTTTAATGATCTTGTAGTTTTATTATGTGTTTTTTAGATTAACATATTGTTTTATTATGATACGTATTATATAATATTCCTCGACCCGCCCGAAAAACTTAACGTGTGATTGTGCGAAATTTGAACAGCGAGAAAAGGTGAACCCAAAGAAAAAAATCATGGATCCGTCACGGCGAGGACATGTGGGGTTTCAGTTCGATTCCAACAAATGAATGTTATTAATATAAGAGAACATAATTGTTTAAGATTCAAACACAATGAAGGTGAGTTATCAGGATGAGCAATGGTGTGGCAACGGCGGTGGGGTCAGGTGTAGCGGTGGCGGGTGGTGGCAGCAGCGACAGTGATGTTGGTGTTGGCGGCGACAAAGGCAGGGGTGGCGATGGTGGTTAGGTGGTGGCGCCGGTGGTGGTGTTAGGAAAATAAGGTGAAAAAATATGAGAATGAATGCTTTTGATGAAATGTGATTCCTTGTATAATCGTTGATCTTATTTCATTGATCAAACACCTTATTTCATTGATCAAACACATTTTTCATTTCATTCGCTTATAATGATCAATTTCATTTTGTCTATCATTCTTGCACATCAAACTAATCTAACATTTTAAAAATAAGCCTTACTAATATGAATGTGTACATTATGCATAATTTTCTATACAATTTCTAGTGGGGGATATAACGGACCATTTTTAGTAGCTAAGTAGATTGACATGAATCAATCTGAAGAGGTAGGTCCTCGCAAAGCCCAGTTGGACCCGCAAGACTCACCTTGAAGAGGTACATCTGCGCATAGACCAACTGGATCCGCAGGACCCACCATGCTCATTGATGAAGACCTTACACGCAGTAAGCCAGCTGTCCCCGCAGGAAAGCCTCCCTTGGTACAGTACCCTGCCTGTCCCCGCAGCTGTGGGTACAAGCCAAGAAGGAAGGCTACCCGCACTAACAGTAAGGCTACACGTATAAGGCACTAACTCTTATACTTCAGTAATGTCACCTGAAGAAGGAATGAGCAGGGCGGGAATATTCCCGCCCAAAAGAGCCAGTCCGTACGCTTCTAGAAGATCTTTTGTATTATACCTACCAAGGTATGGACAAATAGACAAGATCTGGCAAAAGCAACCCATGAACCAATCACATGGTGACAGCTCACCGACAATAGTACGAGGAGGAGCACGCTCCAGTACAAAATGTCACTATCAGCCGCTGCCTACCCACCAACTCCCATCGTGGCACGAACATAGCCCATAGTTGGTGGAAAAGGAATATTATACAGCTGGCCGTACCTGCTTGGAAACCTACCTTCGGCTATAAATACTCCAACACCTTGGAACGGTATCATCATCTTCTCTCTAGATATTTCTTCAATATACACTTATATTCAGAGCAATCTAGTCTGATTCTCACGCCGAAAGGTGGTCACAAGGAGGAACCCCCCCTTCTCAGTGACGAGCTTACGGTATCTGTTTTGCAGGTTGAGAAGAATAACCATCTTTGTCGGACCTAACCCTCGTGGGAAACATCTACTTAACCCTAAGATTATCCTTAATCTGCCGGGGTCACTTAGTGTTTCTTCATTGGCGCCATCCGTGCATTAAGCTAGAACTAATTCTTCTTTTTCTCAGTTTTTTCAAACTTCTGGAAAGATGGTTAAGGTTACTCCGATGCCAAAGCCACCGAGTGACCAAGAAACTCTGGTAACCACAACCCCAGCTACTGGGGGGAACACCGGTGAATACACGATTTTTACGAACACTACCCCGGTTACCCAAGCCGGGGCAAGTGCAGTAAACAATCCTCCCCTGGGATTCATTGATACCCAGTTGGAGAAACAACAGACGAGGCTTCCCCGACAAACACTAGATCAAGTTAAAGCTTGGGCGGAAGCACGTCAGAAAGAATTCCAAGCCGAGTTGGACGAACGTTTACGTTCACTCCAACAGGCCAATGGCGAATTCGGAAGCACTCGACAACAGCTCAACATGAGCAATGATTGCGAGTATTTGGATGATGAAGATTGGGAAGAATCTGACAGTGACGTAAACCCTCTTCATAAGGCGAAAGGGAAGCGTAAAGAAGCAGACTTCCACTCGAGAAGAAATTTCGAGGGAACCTTCAAACCAAAGAACACGGGGGGAAACCCACGTGACTTCTCCAAAACTTTCAGACCAACTGTTGCGAATGCGGGAACGTCCAAATTTGCAAGGGACATTACAGAAGCAATCGCTCCAAAGAGTGCCAAACAGATGTCCAACATAGGCACTTACGATGGCATATCTGACCCGGACGATCACTTGAACAGATTTATAGCGGGGGAAACCGTCAGTAATTGGACGGAACCCACATGGTGTTACATGTTCCAGATGATGCTCGTGGGGGCAGCCAGAGCGTGGTTTAATCGTCTACCGGTCCACCACATCTATGATTGGGCAGACTTCCAGCACAAGTTCAGCCAGCACTTCAGTCAACAAAGAAAATATACTGAAGAGCAATGGACGATACTCAACTGCATCCGAGAGGAAGACGAATCTTTGCTAGACTTCATCACTCGCTTCAACTCAAAGAAGCTAAGTCTGGGCATTATAAGCGAAGATCTTGTTCGCGCCGCTTTCATCCAGGGCGCTGAGTACCCAGAGCTCATCCGCACGTTGACAAGTAAATATGGAATGCCATCCACGTGGGATGTCATCATGACGGCAGCTAAACGCTTTGCCGAAACGGAGAAGCAAATGGGTAGAAATCTTCCACAGAGCACAAACCTCTACACGCAGAGAACAAAAGAAAATAACGTTCGTACCGCCCGACAAAATAAAAAGAGGAAGCTTGGTATTTGGCAGTCAAGGATAAACTTTGACACCTCATCCAGCTCTCGCCCTCTCTTAGGCGGAAGGGACAACATGCACTCGTCGAACCGGAATCCCAGATGGACGCCACTCACCAAAAGCGTCACCGAGATATTTGCCACCGAGAAGCTCCCATCGCCAAAGGCTCCAATAATCCGACAGCGTCATAACGCTGATCAGAGCAAATCCTGTGACTTCCACGGGACAAAAGGCCACACCACGGAGGAGTGCACATCTTTAAAGGATATCGTCGAAACATTCGTCAAAGATGGGAAACTCACACACCTCGTGGCGTCAATCAAGAACGGAGGGAGGAATGACAATCGGTACAAGGGCAATGGACGAAAACCCGTCGACATCAGCATTCACATGGTTCATGGCAACGTCAGAGGAAGAAAACGACGAACAACAGAGCCAAGTGCGTGGAAGGAAGCTGAAGTGCGCTTCCCGCGTGTGCCAGGAGGGCCCAACAAAGAAGGCCCCATAGTCATCAAAAGCCAGCTGGGGCACTACATCACCTCCCGCACTCTTGCTGATAATGGCGCTTCGTCAATGGTCATGTATAGGTAGTTCTTCGACAAGCTAGACGACGAAGACAAAGAACGCCTAGAAACAGTTTACGCCTCGATGGAAGGGTTCGATGGCAGCACAAACACCCCCTTGGGTATCATATCCTTCCCCGTCACTCTCACGGATGGGAAGTACTCCCGCACAGAAGACGTGGACTTCTTTGTAATGAGGAAGCCACACCACACATACGACATTCTCTTCGGGAGAGATGGGATGGCAAGATTTAATGCCGTGGTGTCTTCGGTCCATGGGATGATGGGATGGCCAACAGCCGAGGGCGTTGCTATGATCACGGGCATTCCCCAGGTATGCATCGCATCTGTCTCATCTAAACCCAAACCAAAAATGGCTAAACCAACCACCTCTGAACCAGAAGAATGGGCCTTCAATGGCAAATACCCTGACCAGGCTGTTACCATTGGCCCAACGATCACTAACCCCAAACGCACCTTACTCAAACGCTTGTTGCAAAAAAATGCCGACATCTTCGCGTGGACATTAGCTGACATGACTGGTGTACCTCGAAGTAAGGCTGAGCATAAGTTCAAGTGTGACCCGGCATTTGCGCCGATCATACAAAAGCGTCGCGTAATGGGTGCTAAACAGGCTAACGCGTGTAGAACCCAAGTCAAGGAACTCCTTGACGCAGGCATCGTACGCGTTAGTAAATATCAAACATGGGTTGCAAATCCCGTCATGGTACCGAAATCCAACAAACAATGGCGCATGTGTATAGATTTTAAAGACCTAAACAAAGCATGCCCCAAGGATTGTTACCCGTTACCCGAAATTGACCATAAGGTAGATTCATTAGCACCGTTTCGCCTTAAATGCTTCCTTGATGCGTATAAAAGGTACCATCAAATCCACATGGCTGTTGACGATCAGGATAAAACCGCATTTCGGACGCCCGATGGCACATTTTGTTACCAAATGATACCATTCGGACTTAAGAATGCCGGGTCCACATACCAACGCCTGATGGACAAAGAGTTTCATGCCCATATTGGGAGGAACTTGGAAGTTTACATGGATGACTTGGTCATCAAAAGCCTCGAGCCAGAAGCGATGTTGAAAGACATCGAAGAAACTTTCAACACGCTCAGAAAGATAAACATGAAGCTCAACCCGAGCAAGTGTTCCTTTGGGATGGAAGAAGGGAAGTTCTTAGGAGTCATCGTTACCAAAGATGGCTTCAGAGCGAACCCTGAAAAGGTCGAAGCCATTATGAAAATGGAATCACCTACTACCATCAAACAGGCTCAGACACTCAATGGACGACTAGTCGCACTTAATTGCTTTTTGGCAAACCATGCGGACAGGTCGTTCCCATTCGTGTCAACATTGAGAAATTGCTTGAAGAAAACGCATTTCCGCTGGACACCAGAAGCGGAAGCAACTTTTCAAGAGATTCGGTCACGCTTGATCGAACTCCCAACGCTCACAGCACCAGAAGTGGGGGATGAATTAATTCTCTACCTCTCCGCCACAGACAGAGCAACCGGGGCAGTCTTTACTAGTAGAACGAAAAGGCATCCAGATGCCCATCTACTATGTAAGCCGCGTCTTAACAGACGTGGAAACCCGGTACTCCACCCTGGAAAAATTAGTCTTAGCGCTTGTACAGGGTTCACGCAGGCTAAGACGATATTTCCAAGGCCACCCAATCACCATTCTCACCAACTTCAAACTTGCAAACGTTCTAGGCAAACCCGAGTTGTCAGGGCGCCTAGCCAAATGGGCAATTGTGTTGGGAGAATACGTGATAAAGTACAAGCCAAGATCAGCCATAAAAGGCCAGGTCTTGGTCGACTTTATTGCAGAAGTCCCAGCTTCGCGGGAAAAAGTGTGCCAGGAAGAGGCTCAACCCTCCCCAGCACAAGACATTAACGATGTCTGGCGACTCTACACTGATGGAGCAGCCAACAACGAGGGTTCAGGTGCAGGGTTGAAACTAACTAACCCAGAAGGCCAAGAATACACTTACGCTATTCGGCTGGATTTCCCAAGCACGAATAACGAAGCGGAGTATGAAGCATTCTTGGCCAGATTAAGAATTGCGCGTAAGATGGGAGTGAAAAACTTGGAAGCCCACGTGGATTCCATGCTAGTAGCCAACCAGATAAACGGGACGTACACGGCCGTGAACGACACAATGGCCCTGTACCTCGCACAAGCAAAAACCCTTATGCGCGATTTCAACGATTGCAAAGTTGTGCACATCAAGCGAAGCGAAAACAAATCTGCGGATGCGTTAAGCAAGCTTGCATCGTTGGCCTTCACCCACTTGGGAAAGGACATCCGCGTTGAACTTCTTGGCGCACCATCAGTCCCGCACAAGGAAATTTGTGTCATCCAAACCAGCACGGAAACATGGATGATGCCAATCATAAATTACCTTGCGACGGGTGTACTACCAGAGTCAAAGACACAGGCAAGAAAGATACGCTGTAAATCACTGAACTATCAACTTGTTGATGACATACTTTACAGGCGTAATTTTCTTGGCCCACTCCTCAGATGCGTTGACGACCAAGATGCCGACTACCTCCTAAGGGAAGTACACGAAGGCATCTGTGGAGTACACGCAGGTCCACGCGCAGTTGTAGCCAAGCTAAACAACGCGGGATACTTTTGGCCGGGGATGCATACGGATGCGCTGGCCTACATCAGAAAATGTAGATCCTGCCAGCTCTACGCACCCAACACGCATCGCCCGAAGAACGAACTTGTTCCAGTCACTTCTTCATGGCCATTCCAGAAGTGGGCCATCGATGTGACAGGCCCATTTCCCACAGCAGCAGGGAACGTTCAGTTCTTAGTGGTAGCCATCGACTACTTCACCAAGTGGATAGAAGCAAAACCCCTAGCCCAAACAACCGCAAAACATATCAAAAAATTTATTTGGGAATTTATTATTTGTCGTTTTGGACTTCCACAGAATTTGGTGAGCGGTAATGGCACCAACTTTGTTGACCAGAAGCTACAAAAGTGGCTGAAAGAGCTTCAAATCACCCACACCTTTACCTCAGTGGCACACCCGCAGGGTAATGGTGAGGTGGAAAGAGCAAACAAAAACATCGTCAATGGCATAAAGAAAAGACTCTTGGAGCATAGATCCGGCTGGGTGGACGAAGTTCCACATGTCCTTTGGCAAACAGAACGCTGAAAAAAGCAAGCACGGGCGAAACCCCGTTCAGCCTCACCTATGGCACTGAAGCCATGGTTCCAATCGAGATTGGTCTACCCTCACCAAGAGTCATAACTCAACCAGAAGACAATGATGCGGAAAGACGGTTAGACCTTATGCTAACCGAGGAGCGCAGAGACTTAGCCGCAGCGCGTGAAGAGAACTACAAGCGACAAATGCAAAAGTACTACAACACGCGGGTGAAACTCTGCAACTTCAATACAGGAGACTACATACTGCGTAACAACAAGGCTTCGAACCAGGAGCGCCCAGGAAAGCTGGCCCCGGTCTGGGAAGGGCCATACATTATTAAAGAAATTCTGGGAAAGGGCGCATACCGGATCGAAAAGCTCGATGGCACCCCTATCCCAAGAACATGGAATGGAGCTCAATTACGCAGATGCTACATGTAGATCAATTCCAAACTTGTAACGAACAGGCCTAGAGCCACTTCTAATGGAAATGATTCTCCTTATCACATTGATGTTGATAGCCTTACCTTTATACTTTTGAACCGACCACACTGATATGCCGGTATTCACCGCATAAATAAGTGAGGGAGGAAGTAAGTCGTTGCGTGTGGAAAGCGGCACAACCCGCATAAACACAAAAACAGTAAAAATTTCTAAGGGGAAGATGAGGAAAACCTTCACGCAGGTCAGATATAGATGAAGTTTGGTCATCCTACTAAGTGAAAGTGACGGTCCTATCCGCACAATCATGATAGAGGAAACAAAACATTAACCTATTATCAGACACGCGTCGAAAGGTTAACTTATTCAAAACACTTAGAAAATTGCTAAGTTAAACTAAAATATGCATGAGCAAATCATATAATGTTTACAAGGCAAGGCGTTAACAAAACATTTATATTCACATTAAAAGCTGTTCAAGCATTACAAAATGGCTAGGTATCTACCCGCCTACAAAAAGTACAAATCTATCCTAACGGCTGGGAGGAATCTCAAGATTCAGGCTTCGGAACCACTCCCTCCAAACCACTTGAACCCGCACCATCAGTTGGCTGCGGCTGTTCAAGGAAAGATTTGAGAACGGCTAGCCCGTCATCAGCAGCAGCAACTTCGTTCACCTTCTCCACAACCGGATGAGAAAAAGCAGCATACTGGTTCACAGCTTGGTCGTAGGCAGCTTCAGTATCAACATCATGTAGAGGAAATTTGGAAGGCGGGATGCCTTTCTCTGCAAATCCTAGACCAAGCAAGAAACCAGCTTTCTCTCCATCCTCATGAGAAGCGTTGAGGGCTGCATTCATGGCATCATCATAGGATGTGTTCGTGAAAATCCGATGCACAACCTACAAAAAAAAATACTTTTCTAAGTATAAAGAAAAAAGCAAAAAGCAAAGAATAAGTGAGCTATGCATACCTGCGGCAACGCTTCTTGTAGAAGCCAGTCGTTATTGGACAAGGACTCTTGAAGGGTAGCTTGAGCTTGATCGCGTGCGCGTTCGGCCTTATTCTTATTAAGGTTGGCAAGCAACACTTCTTTGGCAGCAGCCTCCTCAACGCCTTTAAGTTTACGCTCAGTGCGATCAAGCACACCCTTCTGATCCAAGAGCTCCTGTAGCTTCTTGGCGTCCTCCAAAGCCAAAGCCTCATGAGCCTGCTGAAGCTTCTCCAGTTTTTCTTTCAGTTCCTCATTTTCAGCGCGTAGAGGCTCAACAACGGCTTCAGCTTTTGTGGCCCTTTCAGTGGCATTACGCACCGTTTCCTTGGCCAACCTAAGTTGTTCATTAACAACTTGAGTAGCCTTGGAACGAGCCTCATGCCTGGCTTGGATTTCGGCCTCAAGATCCTTGAAGGCCTTTTCTTTCTCAGCCGCGGTGGCGGCAAGCTTCTTGTTTTCCTCCCGCAGCAATCGCACCCGAGCCCCCTCCAAGATACGCGCAGTCTTTAACTTGTCGTTTTCACGACAAAGTAACTCGACACGCGGCTGCATCCGGGCGAGAAGAATTCGGAGCTCAGTAGACAACCGGCCTTCCTAGTAACTAACCATGGCCTCCCCCAATGCACCGCTTGGAGCGGCATGGCGCGCCCAGTCGACGCAGTCTGCAGCCGTCCTGAGAGTCGTGCCTCGGCGGATATTCCACCTTGGGGCATAGACCTCATTGGAATCTGAAACTGCAACAACAAAACAGTTAAGAAAAAATGACAAGGTGGGATAACAGGCCAAAGTAACCCCACGCACCTGTAGGGTCGATAACAGGCCGATAGCCGCTAAACCCATCACCTGAACCTAAAGGATTTCCATCCAAGAGGTCAAGGAGATGGGAAGGAAGCAAAGATTGGACTCCCTCATCAACAGAGGTAAGTCTAGAGGTCCCAACTCTAAACATACCTGAAGAACCGGCCAAGGACGAGGTAGTCGCTGACGCCGAATGTGACACTGTAGAAGCCACTGAGGTAGAGACCATCGGAGATGAACTCATTTGAGATGAAATCATAACCGTGGTAGCCGCTGCGGATGAGCTCACAGAAAAAGTCATCGCCGGTCCGGTGAAGGATGTAGTAAAGATGGCACTGACGGCCGGCGGAGAAGTTGAACTGCTCAACGCAGCAACGAAACTGGACGCCATCGTCGGCACAGCAGCCATGACAGATGACGTCATAACCGGAACAGTTGCTTCAACAGTATGAGCAACTGAACCAGTACCAGAAACAGGCGCAGCCGCCTGGGTCATCGCCTCGGATAGGTTGACTAAACCTATCGTCGTGGGTCCTGAACCGCTTCCTCCCGCACCGCTCTCGAAAGCAGATAAGTGCACTTCCGCATGAAGAAAAACAAAAGATATAAAAAACAAAGGCGGAAGGAAATGCGGAAAAGGTACACAAAAAGTATACTTACTGGTTTTCTTGATCTTGAAAGCCCTGACAGGCGGAGATGGACCCGATGAAACTGGCCTCTTCACGCCAGTCACCTTCGCAGCGCTTGGTGGCTCGGAAGTGACAGCCGTTGTCTCAACCTCTGAGACAATGGCCTTGTCACCACCACCAAGGTTCCCCGCCGCCTCCTCACTTTCAGTCTCGGAATCAGACTGATTCCCCAGGTCAACGAAGGTAGCAACCTTCGTTTTCCCTTCACGCCGGCCGCCTTCTTCTTCCTCACAATAAAAGGCCCATCTGCGGATTCCTCATCAGAAGATGACAAGATCAGAGGAATTCCAACAGAAGTTTGAGCATAAAGAGGACGGCGATTAAAGAACTCCTTACCTGGCCAAGTGGCGCTTAAAATCTCGTGGCCTGGCGGGTAGACCTCTACGAATCTATCCGCAGTCTGCTCCAAAATGGGCAACTCGTTCTCATCGAGATCACGAGTACCCAACCGTGCGGGACCACCAGTCTCCCGCGGGTGCAAGAGCGAATGTAAGTTGTTCCCTTCTGAAATAAAAACGATAAAAATATTAGAAGGAAAACCCTAAACCAACACAAAAGACGGGGCGTACCAAAAGGAAGATAGTTAAAACCGTATTCGAGAACGATGGGTATTTGCGCCGTCCCAGACCCGGCATCCTTCCACACGCGGCTCATCCCAAGCATCACCATCCCAGACTTCACGAAGCGATAAACCGGAGTCTGAATCTGGGAGATCTTGGTGAACCATTCCGTCTCCTGGTAGTTGGAGGCGTGAAGGTTAGGAAGTGCCCTCCCATTCTTGAACGTCATCGCGATGGGAACGACACGAGCGGAAATGTAGAAAAACTCCCGCTTCCAAGAACGAAGACTACGCTCAGTAGCGCAGATCTTCAAACCCTTGATCCGAGTGACAAGGGTATACCAACCCTGGATGCACCTCCAAGTATAGAAGGTCATCAGGCGGTCGACTCGGGGCTCGATACCCAAAATACGGCACACCCATTCGAAATGGCGAACTTTGGCAATTGCCATTGGGTGCACCTCTGTCAGATGAACACCGTGTTTCTCCAAAACACGGTATACGAACTTCGTTAATGGGAATCTTAGATTCCCATATAGGAAGAACGAAGCGTAAACCCCGATCTTGCCCTTAGGGGCATCGTACACCGTCTGGTTAGCCTCCAAAAACTCAGGCTCATAAGGCTCCAGCAGGAACTTCTTGACGATGTAATGGTATACATCGACAGAAAGAGTACACTGACACTCGCCAGCAGTACTCTTATCGTCCTTATCGGACGTAGACGTCGGGTTCTCGAGGTAAACGTCGGACTCCTCGACGTTAAGCTCTGGGTCATGAGTTGAAGAAGACATTTTTTAGTGTTAAGAAAGCGGTTTCAGGAGAATACTCGCCGGAAAAGATGAGTATTCGCCGGAAATTGCTTAAAAGGAAAAGGAGAGTGAAGTGAAGATCATGGATGAAATACACCCTCTCCCCCTTATATACTCATCGCAATGAATTCGATGAATTTAATGCGGATGAGAGAGAAGGCGCAGGAGCAATGACACGGCGACACGTGTGGATAAAGCAAGCTGGCAACAGGTGTCAAAAGAGCGCGTGCCATAAAACTCGCGCCCACGCGCCTGAAAAAGCGTCCTGATTAACCACATGCTGTCACGTCGTCATAACTTCCTGCACGTCCTGAAACCGTCAGAAGACGCCAACGTCCCTTCAACCGTTTGGACTGTCCTTATCCTTTCACCAACTCTCCGAATTCCAAAAAGATTCAAAAAGATTCAAAAATAAGAGGGAATATACCCCCTTACCTTGGAAAGCAAGAAACCGTAAGACAAGTGCGGGTACAGTGTGAAGGCGAAACCCTTCACATACTTAGCACTTGCAGGGAATTGAAGCCAAGAAGGACCTTATGGGCCATGCTTGCGGAAAGAGAAATAACATCCCCGCATGGCGGGAACGTTGAGAACTAGATTGTTTGAAGCTCCAAGGTGGAATTGGTTGTCTAACATAACTGATCACTATGTCTAAAACTACCAAAACCTCGGAGAATCTATACAAGTGAAACTCAACGCTCCCGACTTGCGAGGAGGTTACACACCTACCCGCATCATACCCAAAGATCAGGCAGAAAAGTCGGGAATTTCTGCAAGTGACATTAGGAAAACTGCGGGAAGAATCCCCACGGAAAACCTTAAAAAACGAAAACCCCTCTCTAAAACCCCTTGCTTAAAGTACAAAAGTTCACCTCACTTATTAACAATTCATGAGAAGAACAATGGACTGGGGGGACTTGAAGAGGTAGGTCCCCGCAAAGCCCAGTTGGACCCGCAAAACTCACATTGAAGAGGTACGTCTGCGCATAGACCAACTTGATCCGCAGGACCCACCATGCTCAGAGATGAAGACCTTACACGCAGTAAGCCAGCTGTCCCCGCAGGAAAGCCTCCCTTGGTACAGTACCCTGCCTGTCCCCGCAGCTGTGGGTACAAGCCAAGAAGGAAGGCTACCCGCACTAACAGTAAGGCTACACGTATAAGGCACTAACTCTTATACTTCAGTAATGTCACCTGAAGAAGGAATGAGCAGGGCGGGAATATTCCCGCCCAAAAGAGCCAGTCCGTACGCTTCTAGAAGATCTTTTGTACTATACCTACCATGGTATGGACAAATAGACAAGATCTGGCAAAAGCAACCCATGAACCAATCACAGGGTGACAGCTCACCGACAATAGTACGAGGAGGAGCACGCTCCAGTACAAAATGTCACTATCAGCCGCTGCCTACCCACCAACTCCCATCGTGGCACGAACATAGCCCATAGTTGGTGGAAAAGGAATATTATACAGCTGGCCGTACCTGCTTGGAAACCTACATTCGGCTATAAATACTCCAACACCTTGGAACGGTATCATCATCTTCTCTCTAGTTATTTCTCTCAATATACACTTATATTCAGAGCAATCTAGTCTGATTCTCACGCCGGAGGGTGGTCACAAGGAGGAACCCCCCCTTCTCAGTGACGAGCTTACGGTGTCTGTTTTGCAGGTTGAGAAGAATAACCATCTTTGTCGGACCTAACCCTCGTGGGAAACATCTACTTAACCCTAAGATTATCCTTAATCTGCCGGGGTCACTTAGTGTTTCTTCACAATAAAAAATAATATGAAAGAAAATGTAAATGTGAGTAGAAACATTTTTGCTAAATAATGGTAGGGAAATATGTATCATGTAATAAAAAGTTACAATGTTGATGAAGAAAAGTTGGTGAGATTAAAAGCCATATTTATTAAACACCACCTTGTAAAAGGTTACCAAAAGCTCTACAGTTGAACTTGAAAATGTGATTGTTTGAATCAAAAGTAGGGATGTGAAATCAACGATGATTTGGTAATGGTGAGTTGATGAAAAAGATTCGTTGAGAGTTGGGACTGGCTTTTAGGAAAGAGACTTGGATCAAAGTCTTTCGTAAAAGAAAACCAAACGAGCATTTTACTACTCATTTATTATTTAAACGAACAATCATGTTATGTAAATGTCTACAAATAAGAAGATTAAGAGCTTAAAAATATTTTTGAGACTGTGTCAAAAGTGGTACTTTAGCATTCTATTATTTGTTTTCTTGAGGGGGGTAGAAGACATGGGACTGAAACTGAGATGCTCAAATAATTATACCAACTTGTTTTTATATATGTGTATACGTACGATACTCGACACTAATCATCAAAAAAATGATATCTACACATTTGAGTATTCGAAACTAATCATCAAAAAATGTTTTCCTGTACGTGTCCTCTATGGTGAATGGAAATGAAAATTGTTAATTCTTTTCTTTTATCTAAGTTAAACGCCATTATTATTAATTATGATGCAAAATAGGCTAAAATAATATCCTAAAGTTCATGTCTGATAAACGGTATGGTTGGAACTCACTTGTTTCTGTACACATATGATCCTTCAATTCTTATATCAATAATATTGTCTTAATTGTCCATAAAAAGCTTATAATTTTGTTTTTGGTTTCACGAGTCAAGACTTTATTGAGATCAACCGTCCTATGAATGCCCCCCACACAAGCCTAAAATCTCTCGTATCTAAAACCAGTGTGAGAATTGCAATAAAGTATTCTACTTTTGATTTTTGACCTAATAAAAAGTTATGTATTTTTAGTTTTTATACCACTAGTGTTATTGTGTTGGGTTAGGCTAAATAAGATTGGCTAAAGCCGTCAATTTATAATTTAATTGAGTTAAGTTACAAAACTTAAATAATCATTATCGATATTTGGGTTAACAAATATAGATTTTCAAAACATAAAACCCAATTCAGTTTTTACCGAAAACCGAATATTTAATCCAGTTCTATTTTTGACATTTTTGTTAGGTTCACTTAGGTTGATTTGAGGCCGGAATACCGGATAAATAACCTCCACGTGACTCTAATATCATTTGTAACATTGAGCTCTTCATACCAACAAATAGTATTTAACCCACAAATTAAGAGCTCATAGGGTTGTTTTGGTAGCCCGAGTAAAGGATTTTTAAAGGTCACCAGTTCTAGATTTGTTGTGTGAAAATCGACATGCAAATATACTCGAAATTACTGACCCGTGGATCGATAACCTAGTGAACGGTCCATTCTTAAAAACACATGTGCTTTCTATTTGCATTGGTTGTCCGATATGGTGTCTTTTTACTCAATCTACGACCCTATCTTTTGTCCCCACTATTGATGAGTGATGATCGTCACATATCTATATGCTCGAATTTAGGTGCTAGCTGGTGCTAGAGTATTGTCTAAAGAGTATATTATTCGGCTTGGACGGTGGACCATAAACCATGGCATCTAAATCTAATAAATTATTGGTTATAGACTTATATCCACACGTGATTAATATACATGTAAAAATATATTATAGTATATTTTTGTAATTTTTAATTTGATTGAGTGGATTTACTAATTACAGCCGGCCAATAATTTGGGTGGTGATGCCATGGTCCCAATCTTTTTGGTGACTTTTAATTAAAGATTGCTTTAAAACTTTTGTTTGAGGCGTGTCCTAAAATGATTGTGTTCTTTTACGTTTATTTTGTAGTACATAGTGTATGATTAACTCTGATAATAATTTCAACAAATCGGTTCGACCATCACTTTATAATGATAGATGACAGTTTACTAGGTAGTAGTCTTTATACTCAGACAAAAGTTCGAGGTTAAATACATCAACTACGATATTCAAGCATACCAACGCTATATATAATTAGTGTGATAATATCTCAATAATACTTTAACTTCTCTTTGTGTCACATTGACATACATACGTGTGTATGTAGCATTTCTCTCATACCAACGCTTATCAAATATATATTATAAAATTAGAGTGACAAGTAGTGAGTCTATTTTATTTACTATAAATTAATGAACTTAAGAAATGATTTAAAACACATTTAAAATTTAAATATATAACTAAACATACCAACGAACTTGTTATGCCGACCCTATCAGTGTAGCACGACTCGTTTGACAAGCATGCTCACTTTGATCAGAAAATGATCCGTACGCATTTAGACCTAACTCAATCTTATAATTTCGTATTAGGTTCTAATCTTACTTTCGAGTAGATGTTTAAAAACAATGAAATTAATGTAGTGTCACGGGAGATTAAATGATTTTAACGTGCAATATATACAAACCTTACGAACTTGATATTTGATTCTAATTTTATTTTTTGTGTAGATGTTAAAACTAATTAAAAAAAAGTTAGACACGATATGAAATGGTTTTTAGCGTGCAAAATATTAAAAAGTATAATTACAAGGCGCCTTTTTTTGATGTCCAAATAAAAAAAAACAAGGCAACTTTTGTCGGTATTTATTAACATTTGTTATTATTTAAATAAAATTAAAATACGATTATATATTATAATTCAAATTCGGTGGCCGGTGGGTAGTAGAGGTGGTCAAAAAAACCGGTTCGGGAACCGGTTTGCCGGTTTAAACCGGAAACCGGTTTTTACAAAAACCGGTTTTTTAAAAACCGGTTTGACCGGTTTACAAACCGGCGGTTTGTACTTCGGTTACAACTTTTAGATCCAAAACCGGTTTTCAAACCGGTTAATGAAAAAACCGGTTTTTTTTAATAACCGGTTTTTATAAACCGGTTAACCGGTTTATAAAAAAACCGGTTTTTTACCGTTGGAAAAAACCCGGTTAACCGGTTTCTTTATAACCGGTTAACCGGTTAAAAACCGGTTTAGACCGTTGTATAACGGCTATATAGCCGTTTTTTTTTTACCGTTTTTTTTTTTTTTACCATTTTACCCCCACAAACATCTATATATAGTTTAGGTTGGGTATTGGTTACATCACACTCGATTATACAACTCCAAACGCTCTAAACGTTTATTTCATACGCGATTATTTTGTTATCTCACGCTCAATTATACCACATTACCACTCCATACGCTCTTATTTCGTAGTCGATTATCATGGCCTCCCAAAGTGCTGCTTCATCCGTCAACATGGGTGCCTCGAACACGGGAGAAACGGTCGTTCGGGTCATCCCCACGAAACGAAACCAAGATGTTTGGCAACATTTCGACCTATGCGAAATGTCTAACGGTAGCCAAAAAGCTCGATGCAAACATTGTTTGAAGTTTTATGGCAAAGATGCAAACTCCACTTTAAAAGCGCATGTACAAAGGCCCTTTTGCAAGGCCTTGAAGGACGAATCGGGAAGTAGTTCGCAGCCGGAGATGACGAATCAAGGAACGGTGTTTACGTACGACCTTGAAGCGGTACGTCAAAAGTTTTCAAACTTTGTGATTCAACAAACACTTCCTTTCAACCACTTCGACAACCCTCAATTCACGGAGATGATGCAAAAGTATGTTCAACCACGCTACCAACACGTAAGTCGTTCGACCCTTAGAAGAGATTGTCTTAAAGCATGGAAAAACGCTAAATCCGAACTAATTTCATACTTTTCAAACTTACAAACTGGTGTAAACTTAACAACGGATGTGTGGTCGGTACCTAATGGTTCACCCGACTCATACATTTGTGTGACGGCTCATTGGGTTGACCCCGAGTCGTGGCAAATGATGAAACGAACCGTTTCGTTTCAATTGTTTGATTACCCGCACACGGGTAGAAATATTCTTAAACTCTTGGATAAAGTCATTCGACAATACAAGATTGAATATAAAATCTTTTCAATTTCGTTTGATAACGCGTCCAACAATACGGCCGCGGTTGGCCATTTAAAATTAAAGTATAAACCTATTTGTGATGGTGCGTTTTTTCATAGCCGATGCATTGCACATATTATCAACTTGGCCGTGCAAGATGGGTTAAACGTGATCGAAATGCAAAGAAACAATTTTAAAAGAATGTTACGAGATGTTTTTAGCAACAATAAAACATTTTCAAGATACAAAAAATTTTGTGTAGAAGCTAATTGTCAATGGTTGGGGCCAAATTGGGATTGTCCAACAAGATGGAACTCGACTTGTGATATGTTTGAGAAAGCCATCCAACAAAAAGAATCACTAATTGCGTTTCATCAAATTTTGTCAAGTAGGGGTAAATGTGCACCGTACGATCCTAGAAACTGGTTATTGATTGAGATCGTTACGGAGGTCCTTCAAATTTTTAAATCTTGCACAACTAGTTTATCCGGGGTTTACTATCCAACAAGCCCCATTGCTTTACCAAAAATTGCTGTCATGTGCACAAAGTTGAGTGAACTTCATTGTAGGGGTGCACCTTATTTTGATATGGGTGTAAAAATGAAAGAAAAATTTAGAAAATATTTTCAAGAACTACCAGCTGTTTTGACATGTGCTGCTGCGTTAAACCCTTGCATCAATGTTGGTGGTGTTGAAGCTTTAATAGAAAAAATTTGTGATGAGCTAGAGTTAAACGACGATCAAAACCCCTATTATTGCCAAACTTTAAAGAATGCTTTCAACACCACCTTGTCAAACATGTATGATGTTTACCTTACAAAATACGAGTCGTCTTCCCAAATTCATGACTCGTTATGAGCTGTTGCCCAATCCCAATCCCAAACCGACCTTGAAATGGGGATGTACTACATGATTTGGGAAGACGCCGGTAAACGTCAAAAGGTAAACACCCCAAGCAGTGAACTTGGAAGGTATGGTGGTACCAACTTTGTGAAACACATGATTCCGGATGAATTTAGAAGTCTTGATTTGCTGGCTTGGTGGAGAGGTAAGGAGGATGAGTTTCCGATCCTCGCCGCCATGGCCAAAGATTTACTAACGGTCCAAGCTTCCACGGTAGCTTCGGAGTCTGCTTTTTCTGTTTCTGGCAGGGTTATATCGATTAGGAGGACTCGACTCACTGCACCAGCTATAGAGATGTCGATTAGAAAAATTTGCACAAATTAAATGCGTCTACAAAGACGAAATTAAAATAGCCCAAATCTCAAGAAAAAAAAATATGGAGTGACCAGATAAGAAACATTAAAAAACAGTCTTTGTAGACTGTTTTATAAAAAGTGAATTTAGTTAAAAATATGGTCGAAACAGACGAGATTTTTAAAAATCTCGTCTGGTGTGTCAGAACCTTTACACATGTCACCTTTTGATTGGATTAAAAATCCCGTCGTTTATTTTCCCAAAGCGTCTGGTCAGTACATATTTCATGGGTTAGTATGGGAATATGAACCCATTTAGGGTTTTTTTTCTCTTTCTCTTGTTTTGGATCATTTTGGGAATTATCCCTTTTGTTAATCAAGAACTTGAAGCAATCTATACGAAAACAAAATTAATAGACAAACAAATCTTCAGATAAACAAATCTTCAGAAGCAGTAATCAATACTATGATGAGCACTCAAAGAAAGGTGATTAGAGACACAAATTTAAGATATTGAGATATAAAGAATACAAGAACTTCTAAGAGGGATGAAATTGTTTATACGATCTTCAGTGAGTTGTAACACATGTTGAGAGAGATGGTATTATCTATCTTGAGCAACCGAGTTCAAATCTTAGATGAAGATGATGGAAACGAATCATTCTCTAAAGAGCAGAATTGGCATACCAATGACAACATTGAAATAATACCAATATGCTTACTGTGACATCTCACATTTCAGGTTAATTTCATTAACACATGATCCAAAATCCTAGACATTCATGCATAACATTTCACGAGTCGGTAACGAATTGCACACACACGAGTCGGTCTGTACGCGTTGGTGATAAATGTCGAACCCAAAAGCAATTACATTATAAACGATTACATATGTGTGTTAGCTGATTAGTTGATAAATGTTTACGTGTGCATACTTGGTTATAATAATAATAATAATAATAATAATAATAATAATAATAATAATAATAACAACAATAATAATAGATATGCATGGGTAGATTATAAAAGTGTCTATATAATAAAAAAAAACCCTAGATCACTTATAAACAAGTTCAGCCGTTTTTTAGTTAAACCCTACAGCTCTTGGGTCGTTTGGGAAGCTTTGGGTGCATAGGAGGTGCTAGGGTTCGTGTTTTCATAGAAGTTATCGCTATTTGTAAGTAACCACCTCTTAATCGTTGTTTTCTTGATTCATTGCGTGTTCTTGTGATGTTAAATGAAGCATGGTATGAAAAATTTCTGTGATATACCTTCTATATGACATATATGATCGTGGGTTGATGATTAGAATGTTAGGGTTGATGGAAACATGATTTATTTAGGGTTTATGTTAGATCAGATTCTGGACAGAATTTCACTCGCTTATGGTTTTACATGTAAATCGATAAAGAATGCTTAGTTTTGATCGAAACTTGATTTCATGACGTTCTACTTGGAGTCTAGTTTTCAAAAAGTCATAGTTTGTAATTTTTGGACAAGTTCTTGATAGTTTTTATGATTTTACAAAACCATTGGTCGAATCCGACTAGTAACGTAGAATTCTGACTTGCAGTCCCGACATCATAACTTGATGGTGACAAAGCCAAATAGGTTAATTCTGTAAGGCGCCGAACCCGGTAGCCCTACTTTAGCGTTGGATTTACTCATAAACGCAGTTCTACAAATCAGAGTTAATTAAAACTTTCGCGGAAACGTTAACTTAAATCATTCATTACAAAACATTAAATCTTTTCTTTAAAACCATGATAATAAACATCATAATTAAAACAACATTTCTTTCATCTTTAGATGTCAGCCGTTCAATTCATGCCATGTGCCATCCTCATGCTTAACTCTTCAGTTTGATCACCTGCGTGCATACTAAAAGTCAGCTACGCTGAGTGAGTTCTAGTTAATCAGGTGACATACAATACATACACATATCTTACATACATACATATCTTAACCTTGTATGAATATCCATAAGAGGAACGTCACATAATATCTATTAAAAGAATCATGGCTATTGCCCATGCTATATATATTCCATAGATGGACGCTCTGTATAAATTCTCCATAGAAGGGCACTCTATATACTTCCATAGAAGGAACACTATGCTTTCCATTAAAGGAACACTATGCTTTCCATTAAAGGAACACTCTACTTTCCATTAAAGGAACACTATGCTTTCCATTAAGGAACACTGTACTTTCCATAGAAGGAACACTCAATATATATTATCCGTAGAAGGAACTATGTACATAATTTATTATTTAATATCCATATAAGGAGACAATCACTATACTTGGCAATACATGCAATATCCGAAGATCGTTCACGTACCGACAAGCCATCATCTTTACATTACATACAATATTCAAATCTATATTTATAACATGACAGTACGTGCAATATCCGAAGATCGTTCACGTACCGACAAGCCCTCATCTTTACATTACACACAATATTCATATCTATTTTATTAACCTGACAGTTCGTGCAATATCCGAAGATCGTTCACGTACTGACAAGCTTTCATTCTCATTCAAGACATATATAGATAACATATAAATCCTACATGGCATACACTTACCAATTTAGGGTAAGTGTATTAACTATCACATCGAGTATGCACACAGTCCCGAAAACATAACAAGGAATGGGGCTAGAAACTCACCTGAACTCGGTTACGTTCACTGTTAATAGTTACTCCTTTCTTGAGATGTGCACGGCTAACTGTATAACAATTACACGTAACGATTAACTATCACTACCCATATCACGTTTCTAGTCTAACAATAGCCCACAACGAACTGGGGACTGGGGCAGCGCCCCTGGCAGTGGGGTTCTAGGGGCGGCAGCCCCTAGTGGGGTCCAAGGGGCAGAGCCCCTGGCTGGTCAGCTTGAAAAAATTTTATTTTCACTAACTGTATTAACACATTTTCCATTAGAAAATTAAATTATTATTTAATTTGCTAACTAAATCTCTATAACGAATTAAGCCTGATTTGTGGTCTAATTCGCTGTTCTGGTTCGTTATCCTCACATAACGAATTGGCAAGTAACGAATCACCTGATTCGTTATGCTAAATCGTTATCTGAACATCATCTGATTCGTTACCTTAGCATAGCGAATGAGCATATAACGAATTACCAGATTCGTTATCTTATCTAACGAATGGATAGATAACGAACTAAGAGCTCATTCGTTATCAAGTCTCACGAATTGGGCCCCATTCATTATGAACGCGTAGCGAATAGGTCAATCATAACGAATCATCTATGTTCTTATCCAGACTTTGACTTGGGGTCAAAGTCAAAATCGTCAAGAACACCGAATAGTCAAACTATATTAGATCTGCGATTAAACCTTTGTTTCTTAACGAAAAATCATGATTTAGGTATCATTGGAATCTTCTATGCAGCGCGCACAAACCCCAAGGGTCCAATAATTCAAATATCTGAGTTTACAGGGTGCGATTTATGTATATACTTACGGGTTCTATTAGGCTAACGATTAACCCATTAAATGTTAATCGATTTCCATAAGATTTGTTGCTTTGGACTTGTTTATAACATACTATAACAGATCTATGATTTCCCAAACCAAACCGAACCTATATGAACGATTTCTAAATACAGACGTACCTTAAACGAGTCGGTTTACGAACACGGTTAAGCCTTGATGTTGTTTTGGTTCTTCACGAAGATCTAGCACCAACGGGTTCGGGTTTCCACCTTCGAATCTTGGCTCGGGTTATAGGATGGTGTTTGTGTGTGTTTATCAAGGTGTAGGCTATATGGTGTATAGATAAAAAAGGAAAGGATTAGGGTTTAAGGGGGTTTTATACACCCTTAAGCCCGTGGACCTAAGGCTCATCTTTCCTTTTTGGTCCATCTTTAATTCTATTAACCAAGCCCGCTACCCCTTAAGCTTTATTATCATATTATTATCATTATCCCACTAACTCAAATAATTCACTCGACGCAGGTATAACATTAAATATTATTCTAGAATTTTCGGGATGTTACAAATTCCACTTCTGAAAGTTCCTACTTTGAGTCAGGAAGCTAACCCAATTGGCCTTGCTTGATTTAGTTTGGTTTGGAGGTTTAGCCAAGCCTATACTTTTTGTTGTGCAGGCTGGTGTAAATTCTGTACCTGCTTTGATGATCGAATTGTTGTGACTATTTTACCTAAAGAAAAAAATATAATAAAAATATCTTGAGAAACCAAATTTATACGTTCTTCAGTGGCAATTTTTATGGAATTTATTTCAAAGGTATATCTAGTTAAATAAATTAGTTTCCGCATGCAAAAATCTGTCTCAGAATATTCTTGAACAAATTTGAAATAATTTATAATTGCTTTATGTTAGGATGATGTGAGATAGGATGCATGTTAGAATAATTGGAAACAGTCGACATTAATGTCAATCACCAACGAGTCGTCGGTTCAGGTCCATGTTTGTGTGTGTGGGTTGTTACGCGAGTCTTAGGGTGTCGTATTGTTAAACACAGCCTCATAGCTTAACGCTTGTACTAGGTATTGGTTAAGCGAGCACACTTTCTTTTGTTAAGCTTGTTCGCAGAATCTCTTCTGCATACTTAAGGTGAGTTCATACTTTTCATACATGTTTTCGGGAAAAAAACCAAACCTCTTGATACATGTTTTCGGGGAGAAAACACCAACTATCTTTCTTTTACATGTTTTCGGGGAGAAAACACATACTTGTTTTTATACTGGTTTTCTGGAGGAAAACGCATTGGTATACTACGGATTTTTGTAATTTCTTATTTATATCACAAGTTTATACTAGATGATTTTATATCACTGAAAGTCCTTACATTACTTTGAACTCACATGATGGGATCGTGGGGTTATTTGAGTAGTACTACTAGGTTTGACAAACCCCACTCGGGCTAGTCAGGTAGCACGACTGTGATGTCGTAAAACGAGTGTTTTATTTACCTAAATATTATACGCCAATGTCAGTGATAGACCTGGTAAGAAGGTATACATACAGTCAGCTTCGATTCAACTGTTTAGTAGCTTGTAAATGGGCTAGCTACCCTGATAAAAAATTGAAATGTGAAAAATCTACTTATACATATTATACTTGTTCTTTTTTTTTTCTTTTTTTTTTTTGTAATTATAACTTATGAACTCACCAACCATACACTTGAGTATTGATACTTTCCCAGGTCGCTAGGTAGTGCTAGGGAGCACGTAGCATGCTGCTTGGAGTTTTTATTAATTGCATGAACTTCATTTCATTTTTCTTTAAGACTTATGGGTTGTTCATGTTTGGGCACGCGTTACTTGTTTTATAATTGTTTATCCTTTACGCTTCCGAAAGACTTTGTACTATTTGTTTTTTTAACTCGTGCTTTGACGAGAGTTAGACCGTGTTTTAAATATTTTATGTGTTGGTTTGGTATGACGAATGGTTAAGATCCTGGTGTGTCACACGCCTCGCGGTAAAACCCTGCTAGCGGAAATTTAAGGGTGTGACACTTACCTTCCCTCCACAATCTCCACTCTCACCTTCACTTGATCCACCATCATCCGTACCAGCCAACATGAACACTATACCTATAACATGGACATACATTACAATCACTGCCATTACGATCACCACCATGACCATTATGTTGTCGCAATTATTACTACTACTACCACTGTAACATCCGGCCCCTCGCACCATCAATATTGTCCGCTCTGCCCACGAAGAGCTCACAGATTTGTTTTTGGTTGCCCAGATGGAGACTTTCCAGGAGGTCACTCATCCTAGTACTACTTCCACCTAAGCACGCTTAACCGTTGAGTTTTCATGTGCTCCACAGCCAACTAAGCACAAAACGCGTTGGTGATTGAAGAGGCAGGACATTTACTTATGAACCAAAGATCTCTCTTGTTCACGGCCGATGTAGAATTTGCCTAAGAGTGGGACGATGTTGTGTTTGCCAAGGGTGTTACAACCACCAACACTATCACTACTGTAATTATAACTACCAGTAAGAACAAAATAATTTGTTTTAATGAAACTTAAAAGAAAAAAAAGAATTAGTTTATTATATGATATACGCAACAGAAATATAGGTAAATTAAATCAAATAAATATATATATATATTTTTGTAGTTTTGCCAAATTCTAAATGGATCCTAGGAGGAATCATTTGTATTTATTTCTTGAAAATGACATGAGGAAAATATATTGACGGTGTACATACAACTTGGATTGTTTTCTCATTTCAGAAGTTTTTTTTTCTTTTTTTTTTCTGGTTTATTTTCCCTCGACACTGAACGGATTATGGGCCTACCGTACTTGGGCCATAAATTTATAAAATTTGTGATTGTAAATTGAAACAGGCCTGACCTATTGGATAGCCCAATTTAAAAATGAAACTGAAAAACAATTTGCAAAGACCAAAGAGTTAAATGGGCATTTGGATGGCAATTATGTTGATTCAGTATATTATAATTAACACATAAATGAAAACACGCTTGTGTCGATCTCACAGGAGTGTCCCCTCTTGTTGGGATTAGGGACAATGAGTTTGTAGCAGGCCAGGCAACATTGAATGCGGCATCGGGTAAGGTTGCAAAACACGAGAGAGCTTGTTTGGAGAATCAACATGTGTTTATCCCCTTTGCCTTTGACACTTTTGGTTTCTTAGCTCCGGATGCCGTGAACCTTTTGAATAGGGTTCAGAAAGTTGTGCATAGTAACGTATCGGCCCATAAGAATCAAAACTTTGTTTTTAGTAGGATTGGGTTTGCTATCCAAAAGGGGGTTGCGGCGCAGCTTATTGCCCTCTTACCTGCCACTTCATTTTAAATCGTTTGGATGTTTCTATGATATTTAAAGATTTTTTAGCTAAATAATTACATATAATGAAAACGTACTCTAAAACTGAGTACTTTTACATGCTGATTCAAGTGGTTCCATAGCTTTCTTTTACATCGAATCGTGATTTACGAGTTTCACCAAACATCAAAACAAGCAGATTCTAGGTGACTCTACATGATTTTCTAGAGGAAGAGTTGAATGTAAAATGCATGCTTTCATATGGACTAGACGGTTTCAAATCGAAGCCAGAATATGTCTTTATGTTAGATGAAGGTGTGGGGATCAACGGGTTTAAACTTCAAAGTGTGATACAATCGTCAATTTCACTACGAAAGTTGATCAAGTATTTGAAACAAGTGATTTGAATGAAAAAAAATCATTTTAGATACCGAATGTGATAAATAATTAAGATTTTTTTGTTGGGTGAAAATGTTGGATACTACAAGTATCCCTATTCATATGTAAAACGCCTGCCACACTAATATACTTCTAATATACAGTCATACAGAGGCGGATCCACTGTTTAAGAGGAAAAGAACTCTAAGACACAACCTATTGGAGTTTAATATGATATAGCACCATATAAATGTAGAATAAAGTATGGTATTGATTCGTGAGTTTATTATGAATACATCTATGAATAAAAATAGTAGAGAATTATGTCGACAAATATTATCTTTGCCCCCGAATAAACCTTACAAGCAATGAATGTTGCAGTAGGATATTAAGATGAAATGACATGATGTGTAAAGTAAATCTTTTGTAAAGATCATGCTTTAGAATTAACCACACTGGGTGAATTATGACGTCATAATATCTGCGCTTGGGGATTTTGCATTGACTAGCCAATTTCATTCAGTAATTGCTACTCTAGAATATTGTTCCTCCCTCATTTTTTATTACTATTTAAAATATATATATATATATATTTAATTTCATTTTGAAACCCAAGTCCAACTATTCTTATCAACCTCTTTATATACACTTAAGGAACATAAAAACTTCATAATTATTTTTTTAATCATAAAACACATAAGATCTATAAATAACACCCTCACCGGCAGATTTATAGCCTCAAGGGTACCGGGGATACCTCTCAACTTTCTTGATATGCAAAAAAATAAATACGGATACCGTGAATTTTCTTCTGGATCCGTAACTGAACACGCCACAGACAACGTATTTGTACAAACACGCCCTATAAACCATTCACATTGTACTAGCTACACCCTCACGTACTAACCTTGTAACATAAGTATATCTTTCATATGACATCTTTTATTTCTTAAACCGAGTACACAACCCTGATAGATGACTTGAATAACTTGACACGACCAACCAACATCTCAACTTGAACCCGACGAGATAGACCGTGAACAACTTGACTCGAACAAACGATAGGCATGCATAACCAACATTTCACGATGGATTCATTTCCAAAAGCTACAAAACAATCTTGGTCTGAATAAGGAAAGATGATATATAGTGAAGGGCATAAATGAAATTTAGTTGAAAAAACATGGGCCAAAGCAACTGACATATTCCGTTGGTGGATGGGACCGCAAGGCAAAGGCAAAAATGGCACGACGGATTGGATTGTAACATTGTTAGAGGTCAGGGTATATTTTGCTAATTATGGTATTTAAAAGTCAGGGTTGTTTTTGTAAGTTGTCGCTGGCTAGAGGTTAAAAACTTTACTATGAGTTAAAGTGATGGTTCACCAGGACTGTCTCTGTCACATAAAGACACTTTTGCCCTTCTCATTTACTAAAGCAAGATGGGAACAACATTCATTTCAAATTTCATTCTCTCACAAACTTTTACTTTTTTAAGTTATTTATAAATAAATTGACCATGTATTTTATAGCTGTTTGGACTATGTTGCTTAGGCTATGTGTTGTGATATGATGTCGCTGGTGTTATACCCTTCACGTCAAAAGCCACTGTTAGGTCACCATATTGAACCCCCCCTCTCAGTGATGGAGCCAAAAATTGTTTCCTATGGGTTCGGTAATTTTTGTGTTCAATTTTTTTTCCGACAACAAAGTTTTCGGGCCCGGATGAGTCGGGTCCATCATTCAAAAAGTAAACAATCAAAGTTGAAGGTTTAAAATGTAACAATTTAAGAATTTATAATAATAAGCCTTTAAAAATGTAAGTTTGCTCGAAACCGGGTTAAAGTATCTAACCTTAATATTTACTTTACCTATGTTAAGTAATAAGGTGAGAAAAATGCTAAAGTGCAAGTTCCTTTGGGATAAAGATACTAAAACGAGTATTTAACGAGTGTTCGGGTTGTTGGTTCGGGTCTTGACAAATGGTCAAACCCAAAGTCAACTTTCCAAAATATTAATTGTTATGAGATAACTCAATAAATTATAGTAATACTTAACCAAGTATGTAGATCTATTGTTTTAGACCTAACAACGTACTTTAAGCAAGTGTTCAGTTTTGTCGATCCAACTTTGTTATGAGATCAAGTTGGATCCAGCATTTCCAAGTACTTAAAAAAAAAATAAAATCAGTTTGTGTACGTTCCCAGCCGGATCTACACGGAAATATCTCGTTCTACGTAGGTGCGGAATCCCTACGTAAGACGATACGAGCGTAAAAGGCGATATACGTTAAACCCAAGCAAACACAAACACACGTTACAATACCCAAAAGACACGTTGTATTGAAACTAATAACACGTGATATTCAATCACCAATTACACGTCAAAATGGACTTCTTGCAAATACAAGCCGTAACCCTAGCTTATATGGTTATCGACAACTTCGCCTAACAGACTAGGCGAAGTTGTTGATAACTTCGCTTGTTCCACAAGTTCGCTTATAAGAGGCGAACTTGTGAGACAAGTTAACTAAAACACCAATATAAATCAAACTAACACGATTACAGACACTAGATACTGAACTACTGACATCATACACCAACAGACTCCCCCTTGGCAGTAGCTTCATATCTCAATCTTCAATCACGTGTCTTGTAATCCAAAACTCGAGTCACCCATCTTCAAGCATGTACTCCTTCTCTGACACAAACCGAAACTAATCTCTGATATTTTTTGGCTTTTTCTTTCCAGGCAGGAATATAAAATATCTTTTTCTCGTTCAGCACCAGCAAATCTGCTTGAGACAAATTCACCAAGTGCATAGGGTCATACACTCTCAGCAACTCTTGTTCATCCTCATCCTCCATCACTGCTTCAGCCGTTTCACTATCAACATACCACCATTTCAGATCCTTTAGCACATCCTTGGGCATTTGTTTCATCGGCACTTCTTTTAAGCAACGGATCGGCTTATACTTCATTATCATCCAAGGCTTGCCATCAGCTCTCATTCCTCTGTCTTTATCTTCAACGAGCTTTCCTTTCTGCGGTTTCAACAGCTCGAACTTTTTCTCCTTTATGCTTTCTTTCCAGACTATCTTTCCAATAATCCTAGCCATGTTGTCATCACTCCTGTTTATCAACCCCAACTTGGCTAAGTCCTTCACCTCATACTCCGACAAGGTATTCAACGATCTCAACAACCTCTTGAAATACTGAACTCCGTCAAAACGTTTAATCACAAACAGCCTCAACTGCTCATCATATAACCAGCAAATAATCCCCTTCTTCGATTCAGCATATCCTTTGATGTTGTAACTCTTCTTGAACATAGTAGGAACCGCTGGTTTCTATGTCTTTACGAACCATTGAGCGTAGCCTTCTTTCCATCTTGGCTGCTCTTCCCATTCCGTCTCATCGCTTCTCATATCTTGACCCATATCTGACTTATCAACTTCGGGAATTTCATGCTCAACGTTTTCTTCCACAATCTCTCCCTCTTCAATCTCACTATCAATTACAATATCATCCCCTATCTTCTCAATCTCTTCACTCGGTAACACATCGTCATCACCTTCGTCCTCAACATCCAACACCTCCTCAGCATCCACTACCACCACATCATCACCCCCCGATTCACCAGTTGCACCAGTAGACTCCCCCTGAGATGTGGAAGTTCCAAGAGCTTGTTCAGTTCTTGGCAACTCACCACCTGTACCTTTAGATGCATTGGGATCATCGTCTCGATCGTTACTCTTCTTCGTCCTCAGCTCATCACCCTTACAGCTCGTCTCCCCCTGAGATGCCAAGAACTGTTTCAAGGCATCAAAAAGTTTACCGTGCTCAATCAGGAGAGACGACTGAATCTGATTCTTTGCAACAAGGCGCTGAATAGCGTGAGTCTGGATCAGATTTATTCTCGACCGTTCTGCCACGACCCTTTCAAGAGCTGTTATTCTTTCCGAGTCAGATAAGGTTGCATCAAAATCAAACCTCATATGTGAAATGTCTTGAGCGTACGGAGGAGGGATTCCCAAGGTAACCGGCACATCAGAAACAGGCGTAAAAGTAACCGCAGGTGGTATCGTAACAGATAAACCTGCAGTGGCAACCAGTGTCGACTCAACAAATCTTGCAACGACCTCCGATGGAGTAGGAGTTGGAGGTGGCAAGGACACAATTTCTGGAGCCGAGAGCTGAAATGTAGTGGGTGGTATGCCAAAGGAGGACAAGGTAGTCAACACGGCAACACCCGAGGTGATCGGTCCTGTAACTGTCAACGATGTAGGGACCATAGTCATACCAGACAGTGCGGGTGGAGAAAAACGAACCACCCTCGAGCTCTCACCAGCTCCCGATCCTTCACCCGTTCTTGCCCTTCTCGCTCGACGAACCAACCGACGTAAATCCTCCTCAAAGTCTGATTCACTGTCATCTGTGTCTTTCTTTCTCTTCCCATGAATTCTTTCTTGAGTAATCAGAATCTGACTTGCTTCAGCAACATCATCATCTGAGGAATCAGAATCAGTTCTTTCAGAATCAGCCACAGTCGTAGCTGCCATCGACACATCCACACTAGAAACCTGTGCAGCCGAGACCTGTACCTCTTCCTCTGGATCAACACGTTCCATATCGAAAAATCCATGACCGCCGAAAGCAGCTTCAAGGTCGACGTGTTCCTCCGGTGCCACAACAGGAACAGCAGGAAGAGATTGCTGTACCACAGGTGGTGGTTGAGGTGCTCCAGCCTGTTGCGGTGCCGGATCCCGAAACTCGTTCCCACAAGCTGCAACATACTCCGGGTTGATCAAGTACCCAAATAACGGAGTATGTCGAGGACGGAGCTCTGGTTTACTTCTAGCACTTGATGATCTATATTGGGCGAAGATTCTCTTGCTGACACTCTCCACATACCGAATCGGACAGCGCTGAGGTAGCGTAGGAGCCACGTGATTCAAGATCATTTGTAAAAATCTTGGATACATCAAGAATCTCTCACGCGCCACCGCTCGTCTCTGACAGTCTATCTCATAGAACACCATCTGACTGAAGCTATAACGCTTGTTGTAAGTCAGTGCTGTCATTGTCGACTGCATCGTCGCACCCATTCCATCCGTACCAGCCTTTCTACCCGACATGCACACGATCATCACGTGCATGAGAAAGTGCCATTGATCTAACAAAAACCCCTTTCGTCTCTGAGTATCCCCTAATGGACCAGAATAGCCCATTCTTAAAAAAGCACCATCTCTGAATGGAGCCACGAAGTCTGTAGGATCATTTCTCGTTTCATCCCTAAACTGCAAAGCAACCCGTATCTGTTCTGATGAGAACTGCACTTCCTGATTGTTAACCGTTGCACGCATAACTGGGGGCTCGACTCTGCAATCATATTCAACCGTCTGCCAGAAATCTTCTATGTTTGGTAAAGAGATTGGCAGAGTTGTAGTAATAGCATGGAAGATACGCGAGCGGATAAGAAAAGTGATTATCTCGCGGTAATCATCAACACCGCTAGCATCCGGGTCCAGTGTGATGTACATATTATGCCCCGGGAAAAATTGACGGTTGTTATCACCACCTTCGTCACCACCAGCACCACCGGCTCCTGCTACAGCTGCCATATCTGCACCACAAACGGTCTAAGTTAGAGAATCGTCAAGGCAGATTGTAACTTCGCTTATTACCATGAGCGAAGTTAAGATAAAGATAAGTGAGCAAGCGAAGTTAGACATAGGGCGAAGTTGAGCACAACTTCGCCAATACAATAACTTCGCCTGACAACAGTTTAAATTGCAAATAATATTTATAGCATCAGGCGAAGTTAAGCCTAAGGCGAAGTTAAGGATAACTTCGCCTAATCATAACTTCGCCCCTGATTAATTAAAATATAAAGTAACAGGCGAAGTTAAGCCTTAGGCGAAGTTGAGAACAACTTCGCCTAAACTATAACTTCGCCTGGACTGAAACGGCAAAGGTTTAGACGGCCAAACGAAGTGAATTTGGTGAGAGTGGTGATTGTGGACAATAAAGACATGATACTAAAGAGATCTAGACGATCACATTATTTACGAACACGTTAAAATAAGTTTGAAAAGTGGGTGTTTAAGGTTTGCATGAACGGGGTCTTAAATCGGACCAAAATGGCATCTAAATAACATGATCGAGACGACTTATACATTATCCCGACCCTACACACCTTTTAGACGGATTGAATTTGAGAAAAATAACAAGGATTGATTCGAGATTTAACTTCGCCGAGGGTTCTGTGAGTATAAGTTCGCCTGAATTGAAAATATGAAAGGTTTTGACTAAGTTGACCTTTATATAGGTCTGTATTATACAGGCGAAGTTAGGGTTAACTTCGCTTACCCCTTAACTTCGCCTGTTAACAAGTTCGCTTAGTATAGAAATTTACACAAAGGTCCTTTATAAATTGAACATTTTGCAATTGTCTTTTAAAAACTCCCTTTAAAGATTAAATGTTACGATCAAAAACCAAGTAACCAGGTATTAAACCATAAAACGACATATGTAAAATAAAATTTAGAAATAAAATACACGGTATCAAATTTCAGTCTTGACAGGGACTAGTATGTTTTAGAAAAGATCCGAACAGGAATCATACTAATTAAGTGACTGTCATATAGATCCATGTTCAGCGGTATTATGACATAAAAACACAGGTTGTAAGCAGGTAAACAACTTAGTATGGTTTTCATCGCTTCTGTGATACGGATTAGATTCAATTAAGCTCAAAATATAAATGAACAACACATCAGAGACTGTGATGTCTCATATCTATTCTCATAGCGTATTTGGCTTTCCCCAAGTCACCCCGAGTTGACCTCGACCCGTAGTGTCTGATTAAACAATAATTACACTTCGATCTTGAGAATCTTCTTCCAGTTCTCTTTCTTGCCTCTTGATTGATAAGTAGAACATTATAAGCTTTAGATGGCTCAACAACACATACACACATTTTTTTTAATAAAGATTTACATAGCTTCTAATAGTAAACGACTGCAAGTCCCGAATCTGGATCACTGCAGTTACTTGACACACTATCTTCACAGGAATCAGAACACTCACGGGCTCGTGTATGACTGGGTAATCGCTTTTCTGCCTATTATTCGGAAAGATGTATATGGAGACATGCACAACACTGAATGAGTCACCACTTTAAATCGAGGAGATTTAGTTAGTATCACTTCTACTTTTACGCACCATAAAAAGCTACCATAACATACAATGACTGTTCTAAAGTCTTTTAGGCCTAATAACTTCACTAGTTAAGCACACAGAATTAGTTTGTCTATCATTTTCCAATGTTGGATCAAATTTCTTTTAAACATAGTAAAGAAACATCTTACGAAGTTATAGACTTGAAAAATTATATCATCCCCTTAAAAATATTTTAAATTCTATCGCCCCGATCAAGTCAAAGTCATCAGGTAAATGGCTATCCTGAAGATCCAATGGATCAGCTGGACCGACTACATATGAATATGTGTCCTTCTAACTAAGTATGAACGACTAAGTTTCAGCGAAAGAATGAAAACACATCATAAACCGCCCCAGTCGCTTTCAGTCATCTGGTTAATGGCTATCCTCATAATCTACTGGTAGAAGTGAGGACCAAACACATCCGAAGATATGTCCTTCAAACTGAAGCAACCGACATACTTCTAAGCGTTGGTGACGTTTCTTTTATTTCTTTTTTTTTTATGTAAAAACGAAAAATACGGTTACTCGGGATTGATCATCCCATTAAACCCAACAAGGTTTTGAAAACGAGTTCTGTCAAACGCTTTAGTAAAAAGATCAGCCAAATTATCTAACGAATCAACCTTTTCGAGCACTATTAATTTCTTCTCAGCACAATCCCGTATAAAATGATGACGAATGTCAATGTGTTTAGTTTTGCTGTGCTTTACGGATTGTTAGTTACTGAGATCGCTGCAGTGTTATCAATGTAAATAGGAGTTTGAGTGAAATTCAGACCGTAATCGCGCAATTGCTGTTGTATCCAAAGAACCTGGGAGCAGCAGTTTGATGCTGCCATGTACTCTGCTTCACAGGTAGAAATGGCTACAGAGGTATGCTTTTTGCACTGCCAAGACACCAATCTTCCTCCCAGAAACTGGCATCCACCGGTTGTCGACTTCCGATTCTGATTGCAACCTCCATAGTCAGAATCCGTGTAAGCAACCAAGTCCAGGTCTCCCCCTTTCGTGTACCACAATCCCAGCTTAGGCTTGCCTTTGAGATACCGCAGTATTCTCTTCACTCCCTTCATGTGAGATTCCTTTGGGCTTGCCTGAAATCGAGCACAGAGACAAACTAGAAACATAATGTCAGGTCTAGATGCAGTTAAATACATTAAAGAACCTATGATTGCTCGATATTGGGTGGGGTCCACATCTGCGTCACTGTCTGAATCAGCACCCAGCTTGTGGTTGACGCAAACCGGAGTATCAAATGGAGTGCTGTCCTCCATCTTGAGGCGTTTGAGAACGTCTTGGACATATTTAGTTTGATGGATGAACATCCCATCTTTCTTCTGATCGACCTGCAATCCTAAAAAGAACGTTAATTCACCCATTGCGCTCATTTCAAACCTCCTTTTCATGACTTCTTCAAATTCCTGACACATGGCGACTTTTGATGCAGCAAAGATGATGTCGTCCACTTATACTTGAACAAGAAGAAAATCTCCCCCCTTTCTCTTGACAAATAGCGTGCTGTCGATCTTTCTTCTTTCGAACCCATTCTCAAGTAAGTAATCAGACAAGGTTGCGTACCAGGCACGAGGGGCCTGATGTAGTCCATATAGCGCTTTACTTAACTTGTACACGTGATCAGGAAAGTCTGGGTCAGGAAAACCGGGAGGCTGCTCAACGTACACAACCTCATCAACTTTACCGTTAGGAAACGCACTTTTCACATCTAACTGGAACACCTTCAACTCATTGTGTGCAGCAAATGCCAAAAACAAACGAATCGCTTCCAATCTTGCCACAAAAGCAAACACTTCATTGTAGTCGATTCCTTCATGCTGATTAAACCCTTTAACGACCAGCCTCGCCTTGTTCCTGATAATTATACCTTTCTCATCTCTCTTGCATTTAAAACCCATTTGGTACCAATTGCATGCACATTATTCGGTTCTGCAACCAATTTCCATACCTCCATCTTCTCGAACTGGGCTAACTCTTCTTGCATGGCTTCGACCCACGAGCTGTCTTTTAGAGCCATTTGATAGTTCTTTGGTTCAATCTGGCTAATGAAGCAGGTGTACAAGCACTCGTTAATGATACCTGTTTCTTTAATGCTTGCGTAAACACAGGTGTGCTCATTCAAGCTTCGTCTTGTTTGTACACCATCAGACAGATCACCTATCACGTTCTCTAAAGGGTGATTTTTGTGAACTCCAGTAGTCGGAATCGAACTGACTTGAAGATTATCTTCCAGGTTCGAAGAGAGTTCATCAATGGGCGATTGTTGTTGAGAGTGAAAAGGGTTGTAGAATTCTTCTTCAGTAGAGGCGGCAGGAGCATTAACTGTACTTGGTGTGGAAGGTTGACTTTCATTGTATCGTGGACGTTGCACAATATATTCCTCCTCGTCATACATGATCTGTGAAGCAATTTTCTCATCAACTTCTGCACAATCCAAGTAAGACACATTAAAAGATTTAAACAGTCTATCATAGTCAAAAGCTTCAGCGGGTCCCGTGCTGGGCATTGGTGGTTTGTAACTCGTGATGTCGGTGTTACATACCACTTCAACCTTGTTGTTCGATAAATTAAAGACTCTTCTGTTGGGTGTCCCAACAACATATCCGATTAAAATACCTTCGTCGGCTTTCTCACCAAATTTGGAGTTTGTCTTTAATATCGTACATGGGGA
This sequence comes from Bidens hawaiensis, assembly GCF_021521415.1. NCBI lineage: Eukaryota > Viridiplantae > Streptophyta > Magnoliopsida > Asterales > Asteraceae > Bidens > Bidens hawaiensis. The sequence goes on along the minus strand of NW_027492847.1, from coordinate 125,385 downwards.
CCCGAATGGTTAGAGACCATTCAAGTTTGTCTTTCGACCATGCATAAGTTCATAACAAGTTTTATTTAGCCTTTTCACAGTTAAAACACGATTAAGGATATAACAGGCTGTGGCAACTGCTTCAGCTCAGAACACCACGGGAAGCTTTGCATCAGCCAGCATGGTTCTGGCTCCTTCAATTAGCGTCTTGTTCTTCCTCTCAGCCACCCCATTTTGTTGCGGAGTATACGGGGCGCTGTACTGGTGTTCTATCCCTTTCTGTAAGCAGAACAGCTCCATCTGGTAGTTTTTGAACTCTGTCCCATTATCACTCCTGATGTACTTAACCTTTCTCCCCATAATATTCTCAACCTTGGTAAACAAGTTAATTACCAACTGAACCGTCTCATCCTTTGTCTTCAGAAAATACACCCAAGAGTATCGCGAGTAATCATCAGTTACTACCAAGCAGTATGAAGTTCCACCAAGACTCTTTACATTCACGGGACCAAAGAGATCCATGTGAAGTAGGTCTAGTGTACTGACAATTGAGTTAACCATCTTGGAGTGATGAGGTTTCTTGTGTTATTTTCCCTTCTTGCACGATAAGCATTGATCTTCAAAGTTGAAATTCTTTAAGGGAACACCAAGCACCAGCCCATTCTTGACAATGTAGTTCATTTTTCGAAGATGTATATGCCCCATTCTTCGATGCCATAACTCGGACTCAGATTCAGTTGCCTTTGACAAAAGACATGATTCTTCTGATGTCATCTCAGTTGACCTCATATCCATGACGTATGTGTTCTTTTCTCTTGGAGCCTTCATCACCACCCATGCCTCTGGTATCTTGAAACCAGGATACAGAACAATTGCTTCATTTTTGGTAAAGTGCACTGTGTACTCTTTGTCACAGATCTGAGACACACTCAGCAAATTGTGCTTAGCTCTTCAACAAAATTCACCTTTTCTAACTTCATTTTACCATTAGTCACCGTCCCAATCCCAGTAATTCTACCACCACTCTCTCCAGCAAAACTTACTCTACCTCCCTGAACAGGTTTCATTCGTGTAACAAATTCTTGTTACCAGTCATGTGCCGGGAACAGCCGCTATCCACAACCCATAGATTGTTTGCAGCCCTGTTCAACTGTTCCTGCACGATTAAAGAAAATATTAAAATCTTGGGACCCAAGACCTATTGGTCTTGGGTCGATTAAATCTGCTAAATTGCACCCTGTACTTTGGTTGTCCAAAGTCAGTTTGAGGTTGATTCCTGTAAGTCCTGAAAGGGAACCTTCTTGAGGATTGATTATGAGGCCTTCCAAATCTTAGAGAATTAACAAAATTATAACTGTAGGTTTGGTTGTTAACTGGGAAAAACTGAGACTGGTTTCTCTGAAATCTGGGTTTAGTCCAATGTCTGAGCATTGATGAGTTTGCATTCTTACCATTATAACGATTACTGTTAGGTATATTCTCAGTTTTAGGAGGACTCATACCTCTGAATCTCTAATTTAGAGGACAATCAGCAATCAGGTGTCCTATTTGATTGCATCTGAAACAACTCCTGAGTTCAACTTTCGTCTCAACAGTTGTTTCTGATGTTGAGGTTGCATTACTACCCGTTTGTCTAACATATGGTGGGACATACGGGTTTAGAGGGGAATTCTTTTCAGTAGGTTTATATTCCTCCCCACGTCTTAGTAACCCTACCTCTTCTTTTGTCTCACTAGATTCGGATGTCTTGTCCGAATTTGATGAGACAGAACTTGGAACAGAAATCTTAACATTCGAAACAGGCTTACTCGTTTCTTTTTTACTCAATTCAGGTTTTTTAATTGAAACTTTGACAGGAACTGTCTGACTAATCTCAACATCAACAGATTTCTGATTACTAGGATCATATGTATAGTTATGATTATAAGGTGGTGGAACTTCAGAATATCCAATTCCTCCCTTTTTAACTGGGGAACGTTGATCACTTACGAGGTGATCAAGCATTGCAGAGGAATTTCTAAACTGCTCAAGTTTTCTGTTTAGTTCCACCACTTTCACCTGGTAGTCAGCTATCTGTTTATCCCTTTCAGCAATTAGTTTGGTTTTCTCTTCTAACACTTCATAGCTAAGATCAATTACTTGTATTTTTTCAGCTAGACTTGCTTTAAGACTTCTGATATCTTTTTCACAAGCCTTAATCTTTACTGAATAACTATTTTCTCTAGTTTAGTGTAATGATGATCTTCTTTTAACGTTTTAAATTGAGTGTCCAATTTAACAAACTGATCAGTTAATGTTTTCAATTGTTCAGACAGATTTTCACATTGCATACAAGGGAGTTCAGAACTTACCTCAGAGAGCTGATCATTCACCTCTGCCATATAAGCTTGATCTTCTCTTGTCTCTCTGTCGCTTCCTTCAGTTTCGATGTTAACCAGGTTGGCCTGTTCGAACACTTCCTCAACTTGCAGATTCCAATTGTATCCCCCGTTCTGTCTGGATACCATCGCCCTATTCTCATTACTTCCCCATTCGGTTGTGTTGGCCTGTTCTGACTACGTTCTACTCTTTCATTTGTGCATTCTTTTGCAAAGTGGCCATTCTGTTGACAGTTATAACACCGAACCTTTGACTTATCAAACCCTGGTCTTTCGCCAACGAACTTTCTACCAGTTTTCTTCATAATCCTTTTAACTCTTCTTACTATCATTGCCATCTGCCACTGCAGATCCATCTCTTCCAGATCATCAGCATCGATCTGATCATAGTCTTCGTCTAAAGTTGCAGGGTCGACAATTTTACCTTTGATGTAATTTTCGTAAGAAGCAATGAAAGATGCATAGAGAGCAAACTGCTGTTCAGCAGATTTAACACTCATGGGCATCTGAGAGTAGTTGTTGTTCGAAACATTTGAGGAAAAACTACCAGTTGTTGCTTGAGGTTTAGAAGAATTTGTTACACCAGCTACGAAACACACATCACCATCCATGTTGAGAGTTACATGACCATCATGAGTTGAGTTAGAGCTCAAGTCTCCCTTTGAGTAGTGAGCAGATGATTCTGACTTTGAACTTGAACTTGAAGTAACTTTCGCACCATACATTCCCGGATCCTGAACCTGATCAGTTGGTGTCTCTTTTCGAACCATGTTAAGTTCAAAAGTTCGTAGTTTATTGACTGCTGTTTCCAAGTCGATGTTTGCAAACTCTTTATCTTCTCTCATCAAGACAGTGTACATTTCCCATTTCGGTGGGAGAGCATCAAGAAGTTTTTCTACGATCTCTTCTTCTTTATAGTCAATTGAATAGTTTCTGAGTTCGGTCATCAAGTGGTAATACCTTGTGATGATATCATCAAGTGACTCATTCTTCAAATACTTGAACACCGAGAATTGGGTTTTGAGTAGCTTAATCTTGGATGCACGTATCCCCACATTACCTTCATATCGATTTTCAAGCGCTTCCCATAGCTCTCTGGCGGTTTTGTATTTCCTGAATGTGTGGAGAATCTCTTGTGGAACAGCCATTGTTATCGCAGCATGAGCTTTGCTTTCTGCCTCATACATCTTCTTTTCTTCCTCTTCCATCTTATTGTACTTCTTAATTTGTTCACGACCCTCAAACATAGCCGTTGGTGGAATGTATCCATCTTGAATGCACACCCACATCTTAGCATCTTGATATTTAACATATTGTTCAAACCGATCTTTCCAAGCAACGAAATCGGTACCCTTAAGCATTTTCGGAGCCTTAGTAGCTGAACCTGCTTCCACCTCCATTTTCACCAGTTCCGTAATATTTATAGAAGTCATCTTTGGAAGAAATACGAACGAACACTCAAAGAAACCAAAAAAAAATTTATTATCTGAACAGTACCAGTAGGCGAAGTTATTCTTAACTTCGCTTAAGAGTAACTTCGCTTGAATACTCAACTTCGCTGAAACTCTTAACTTCGCTTTCTTCTCAACTTCGCCTGATGTTAACTTCGCTTGATGACAACTTCGCTTAAGATAAGCGAACTTGTGAGGTAGGCGAAGTTAATGATAACTTCGCTTAATCTTATATCTTCGCATAAACCCTACAAACAGTGGCGGCAACTTCGCTTGATGAACACAACGTTTTTGCAGGTTTGATTTTGACGTATTGCGAGGTATCCGAAGGTGTAATGGGTTGTTTTTGATGGAGGGAGGTGAGTAGGACACAAAAACTCGGTATTTCAACGTAAACTCGTCCCGCGAATAGTCGAACGGAACGATTTCTACACCCGTGTGATAATCCCGAACCACACAATCACGAGCAAATGATCTGATACCAATTGTACGTTCCCAGCCGGATCTACACGGAAATATCTCGTTCTACGTAGGTGCGGAATCTCTACGTAAGACGATACGAGGGTAAAAGGCGATATACGTTAAACCCAAGCAAACACAAACACACGTTACAATACCCAAAAGACACGTTGTATTGAAACTAATAACACGTGATATTCAATCACCAATTACACGTCAAAATAGACTTTTTGCAAATACAAGCCGTAACCCTAGCTTATATGGTTATCGACAACTTCGCCTAACAGACTAGGCGCAGTTGTTGATAACTTCGCTTGTTCCACAAGTTCGCTTATAAGAGGCGAACTTGTGAGACAAGTTAACTAAAACACCAATACAAATCAAACTAACACGATTACAAACACTAGATACTGAACTACTGACATCATGCCCCAACAGTTTGTAAACTGTTTTAGAGGAAATATACAAGTCTTGATAGCTAAAAACACACTTGTGTGCCTTAAGCGAGTAAAAATCGGATCGGTTCGGTTTCCATCTCATAATAAGTTGATAGATGGATTCCACATACCCATATGTCATGATCTTGTATAATAATTTACAAATGAATATATTTTAAGTTCTACAACTAAAAAGTCAACAATGAGTCTTTTTAACAAAAGTGCGGTTTGGTTCGGTTTCCATCTCACAATGAGTTCATAAATGGTCTCCACATACCCAAGACATGTAAATGTGACTAACAAACTAAAATGATCATAAGTTAAGCATGATTAGTAAGCAATTATAATGTTAGAGTGTTAGATGCGGAAAATATATAACAAGGACCACGTAGGTCCTCCATGAAGCCTTGCCTTACAAGGTCTGAAACCTCACCGACCGGAGCCGAAGAAGCAACTACCAAAGGTAACAAGGGGTGTATATTATATATATCTTGTGCCACCATAAACAAGTATTAGAAAAGTTAGATGAACAAATTAGAAAGAAAGATTAAACTTAGTTTGACATTTGGAAGTCAAACCTTCAAGAACACTAAGAAAATAACAATCTATGGAGTTTGAGAGAGAATTTGGAGATGTAGCAAGAGTAAAATGAAGAATATGGGTGTGTGTGTATATATAGGGAAGGAGTGAAGGGTTGGGTATAAAGATTCTTTTATGGTTTGCATGAAAATGGGTATGTTGTAATGGTCAAACAACGCATAATATAAAAATCCAATATTTTATATATTTTACATATTTTAAATGACAAAATCCAATATTTTATTTATTTGAAATGTTAGGGTTACAAACGGGTCAGGTTTACATAACAAAAATGACCCGAAATTGGCGAATGTCACAGCAGCTAACGCATCGCGGAACCTTTACTTTAAACATTAACATGTCGTAGAACCCTTATGTTATCCACTAATGCATCGCCTAACCCCTTTGTTGTCCACTAATGCATCGTGCCCTTTAGAGAATATGGTTATTTACTTAGATTAGAGACTAAGTTTTTTGATTCTCTATCACTAAAACATCTTCACTTAAAAAATGGAAGTCGATAACATTGTAGTTTGTTATGGTGGCAACTGGGAATTTAGAAAAGGAACCACTTGCCACCATAACAAACTACAATGTTATTGACTTCGCTGATGTGTTAGGAAGTCTAACTCATCCCCGATGATACGTTAGGAAGTCTAACACATCTTTGACGATGTGTTAAAGATAGACTTCCTAACGTATCGTCGGAGATGTGTTAGAGGGAGACATTTTTGGAATTTTAAAATTTTGGGGACATTTTTGGAACCTCTTTCCAAAATAAGGCTATTTGAAAAATTTCCCTAATTTAAAACACAATTCTCGCCACCTAATCCTAATCAATATAATTATGAATATAATTGTAATTATTCACCAAACGAAAACCTTCATTCTTTTAGATCAAAATGAGTTCTTATGTTTTATTTTAGGCAAATTTATAATTGTTTGAATTGTGTAATTGTCAATTATTGACATTGGTAACCGACCCAAAGCAATTTGATTATAATTAAATTCGTGACGATCATAAGTAGAAAGTTCATATTCTTCAATCATTGATAAATAATTTGTTGGACAATACTCAACGCAATTAACACAAATGATACATATTCCGAAAACAATACTGTAATTAAGCAATCGTTTGTTTCTAATATCAGTTTCCAATTTCCAATCAACAAAGGACAGATCTATAGAACATACATGAACCTGTCTAGCACGATGTATAGCGGCTGATAACGTCTGCGACTTGCAAAAGTGACGTCCCTCATGGCGCCTTCTTATTCCTCCCCACAACTCATAGCCTTACAAAACCACCATCTTGCACAATAAACTAACTAGTAGCATGTTGATCGAGCGTCTACATAGTCATGGCCCATGGGCGTACCCCTATAAATATGTAACATCGAGAAAATTTCGAGTTCAAATTAATAACTTTCCAAAGTCAAATGACCAAAATTTCAAATCTTAGGGTAAAAAATAAAGATTCTGTTTTCTTGTCCTCTCGCGATACGCGACGGGACAAAGGACAAACCCATCGCGTACCGCGAAGGGTTTGGTCAAAAGATTCTAGAAGGAATCAACAGCGACACGCGATCGCTTTTGAACCAACGTCATCGCGTATCGCGATGACGTGGCCTGACACCTCTGGCACAAGCTCTGCCACGTGTCCACACGTGGCACACCGTCTGCCACGTGTCCCGACACGTGGCCACGCGTGGCACATTGTCCGCCACGTGTTCACACGTGGCACACCATCTGCCACGTGGTGCCACGTGGCAGACCTACTGGGTGACGATGCGGGGTACGTCGCGATACGCGACGGGCCTGCTGAAGGCCATCGCGTACCGCGAAGGGTTCCAGATTTTTGCCTATAAATAGCAAATCCAGGATTCTCATTTCATATCCCAAAATTCAGTATCTCCTTCTCTCTCTAGTATCTCACTAAAATTTTATAACCATTTCCTCGATCCACCTCGATAAGCGTGTCCCGATCTATCGTTTTCCGTGCCAACGTTTCCTCGAAGTTCTTGCCACTCTCTACCGACGTATCAACCAAGAAGGTGTTTGTTATATCTCGATGTCAAGATGGTGAATCTCGTAAAGCGTGTCGACAAGTGGTGAAGTTTTGGCGTTTATCGTTTGGCGTGCCAAGGAAAGGAAAACAAGAAGAAGGGTTGAACGAGAAGGAAAAGTGAAGCGGCGTTGGAGTGCTGCTCGAGTTACTAGGGTTTCTATAAGCCAACAAAGGTAGGCATAACGCCAACGAAAATAACAATAAAATATTATAAAAGGCTTAAACCTTAAGTCGAGTTTATACTCGATACCTCGATAAAAGAAAAGAAAACATAACAAAGAAAGAATAAGAGATAAGATTATAAATATCGATAAGTATATATATGTGTAAGTATATATATAATCTTTGTTATGAAAAATATTATTTAAGTAATAATAACTATTCTTAAATAATAAAGAAAAGAATACATTTCTTAGAGAAGAAGAAACGTCGGGTTTTATAAATAAACTAAAGGTTTATAAATTACTTTTAAACTAAATGTTTTAAAGTAAAAGAGATTTTGAACTAAAGGTTCATCGAGGTAAAGTTTATAAAATAAGACTAAAGGTCTTAAGCCGAATTGTACATCCGACTAATAATTGGTTATACTCGTACTATAGGTGTGAGATAGCAACGGGAAAGACCCTCGGACGGTGTTTGAAGCCGATCCAAATCAAAAGGTGAATACGCCCCACTTTTACAAACTTGTTTTCAAACGAGTCAAACGTGTTATATGAAAAAAACTTTACATGAGACTAAGTGTCTATAAAACATTTATAAACAAAGGTATAAATACTGGCCTCAGGCTATAGTGTATGTTTGTCTGGATCCTTTCATATGTGGTAGGCACACCGCACCTGGTCACAATTACGCTCGTCTGCGGGGAGTATGACCTTGTGTATACGTATAGGCACTCAACTAGTCGAACGCTACGGTGTTTCGCTGGGGGAACCGAGTATAGAGACTTGAGTTTATAAATTGAATTGTTTTAACTTGATTATTCCTAAGCCACGTTGGGCCGAGGCCTACGTTGTCTCGAGGGGTAATTAAGTAAAGAAAATATTTTTAGCGTTAGTATATTCACCATCATTCGTTGCTGACGTATTTTCTTACATTTTGCAGGTGACCAAAATTAGCGCTTGGAGAACGAAGTGCTCAAAAGATATCTGATGGCTCGGATCTATTTTGTATAAAACTTAATATATTAAAATGGTGGTTTGTAATTAAAAACAATTAATACTTTTGTTATAACTTAAAACGGGTATTTTATAATCCCGTCTTTTGTAATGTAAATATTACACTTTAAATCCACAAGTTATAAAGTCTTCCGCTATTAAACATAACTCTGATTTATTTACAATTGCGGTACACCAACATATGTGTCATACGCCTAGAACGTGGTTTGGGGTGTGACATGTGTCGGTATCAGAGCCATCGATCTTAGGGAATTAGGTATTACAAGATAATACCTAAGCTTCGATCCAAGTATAGGAATTAATTGTTTATTTGAAATAGGGATAAGATAGGTTGGTAAACCTTTTCTTTCCCTCATCATTCTAAACCACCCAAATTGATAGATGTCATTCAAGAATATGATGGAAAACTTTATGCGCAAGGCTAAAGAAGCTGGAATCGCTGAACCTTTTCCCGAAGACAATATGAGTGAAGGTTACTATGAAACATACTTTGACCAAGATGTAGGTTCCTGGACGGATCGTACACGGGATGTCGCTATCTGCGCAGGTGCGGAATCCCTGCGTAGGTAGATACGAGCGTAGAATACGTATAAAACAAACACACGAGCAATAACCGAAACACGTTATATTGATAACCCGAACACGTGACACGAGGTCACTATTACAGACTCTGACTTGTAAACACGTAACTCTCGAACTAATCAACTGAAACGAACCCTAACCAATCTCACGAACTCTCTACAACTGTTACGGTGAACAGTATATATAAACACGACAACTTCGCCTCAGGCGAAGTTGTCTATAACTTCGCTTGTTCAACAAGTTCGCCTGAGCGAACTTGTTAACAACTTCGCTTGTTCAACAAGTTCGCCTAAGCGAACTTGTTGACAACTTCGCTTTTACATAAACATAAACATAATCAAAAACACAATTACATTACAGACTCGATTACAAACGTTAGACTATGAACTACTGACATACATGTACCAACAGACTCCCCCTTGGCAGTAGCTTCATATCTTGATCTTCAAAGCTTGAGTCTTGTAATCTTGTATCTTTACGAGTGCGCTCCTTCTCTAACACATACCGACACCACCCTTTGATATTTCCTTGCTTGATCCTTCCAAGCAGGAATGTAGAAGATCTTCTTTTCGTTGAGCATCTTCAGATCAGCTTGCGATAGATTAACAAGATGCATCGGGTCGTAAACCCTAAGCACTTCTTGTTCATCCTCATCTTCCATTACCGCCTCCGCTGTTTCACAATCCACGAACCACCATTTTAGGTCTTTGAGCACGTCCTTGGGCATAAGCTTCATCGGTACTTCTTTAAGGCACCGGATCGGTTTATATTTCATAACCATCCAAGGCTTTCCATCAGCTCTCAAACCTCTATCCTTGTCTTCGACAAGTTTCCCCTTTTGTGGTTTCAGCAGCTCAAACTTCTTCTCCTTAATGCTCTCTTTCCATACGATCTTTCCGATGACTCTAGCCATGTTATTGTCATTTCGATTTATCAACCCCAATCTGGCTAAGTCTTTAACCTCACATTCAGGCAGTGTGTTTAATGATCTCAAAGTTCTCCTGAAGTACTGAATCCCGTCATATCTTTTGATCACGAAGAGCCGCAGCTGCTCATCATATATCCAGCAGATAATACCTTTCTTTGCCTCAGCGTATCCCTTAATATTGTAACTCTTTTTGAACATTTTAGGGACTGCCGGTTTCTTCGTCTTTACGAACCATTGAGCACAACCTTCCTTCCAATTCGGCTGCTCTTCCCATTCAGTATCTTCCACAACTGTCTCATCACCCATATCGGGCATCTCAACCTCTGGGATCTCGTGTTCAACATCTTCATCTACTATCTCCCCTTCTTCTATCACATTTTCAACAATAATTTGCTCACCGATCATCTCAATCTCATCACTCGGCAGCACATCTTCTTCAAGCATAAAATCATCATCATCATCTAGCTCTTTCAACGCGTCGATTACATCATCAACATCATCATCATCATCACCAGCTGCGCTTGTAGACTCCCCCTCAGCTGTGGAAGTACCAAGAGCTATAGAAGTTCTTGGCAGCTCACCACCTGCACCTTCCGGTGCATTGGGATCATCATCATGATCTTCTCTCCGTTTTGTCCTCAACTCATCTCCCCTACAGCTCATCTCCCCCTGAGATGCCAAGAACGCTTTCATAGCGTCTATGATCTTCCCATGCTCGACCAGGAGGGAGGCCTGTAGTTGGTTTGCTTCCACTAGGCTTTGAATAGTCTTGGACTGCTCAGCTACGATCCGCTCTAGTGAAGCTATCCTTTCGGAGTCTGAAGTAGGCGTTGGAGTTGGCGGGACATCAGCAGCAGAAGTGACCGCAGGTGGTACACTTGGTAACCCTGCAGTAGTAGTGACTGTAGACTCAACAAATCGTGCTACTACCACCGATGGAGTAGGCGATTGAGGTGGTAGAGACACAATTGTTGGAGTCGACGTCTGGACGGCAGTAACCTGTGCTGTAGAAGGAATAAGAGACATACCAGACAAGGCAGGTGGAGCAAAACGTACCAGCCTTGAAGTTTCTCCAGCTCCCGAACCCATACCTGTCCGTTCTCTTCTTGAACGTCTGAGCACTAGCTGAACTGCTTCTTCTTCATCAGCTTCCTCGTCATCGTCGTCAACCGTTCTCATCCTCTTCCCAATCGTTCTCTCCCTAGACACCATCAATCGTCTAGCTTCAGCAAATGTCTCATCAAGATCGGAGTCAGCTACCGAAGTAACTGCTCTAGTAACATCCATGGCCTGAGAACCCGAGACATCCATATCAAACAATCCTTGGCCGCTAAAAGCAGCATCAAGGTCGACGTCTTCAGCAGTAGGCACAGCAAGCGCAGCTGATACAGCATGAGGTGCTGCCGCCTGTTGTGGTCTTGGGTCTCTGAACTCGTCCCCACCAGCAGGAACATACTCTGGGTTGACAAGATACCCGAACAGTGGAGTATGCCTGGGACGCAGCTCAGGCTTGCTTCGTGCGCTAGAAGTGCGACACTGAGCAAAGATACGCTTCGTCACACATTCAACGTATCTAATAGGGCGTCTCTGAGGTAGCAACGGAGCCACATGATTGAGAATCATTTGTAAGAATCGAGGATACATAATAAATCGCTCACGCGCCACAGCCCTCCTCTGAGGATCAATCTCGTAAAATATCAGCTGACTAAATGAATATCTTCTGTTGTAAGTCAGGGCAGTCATGGCAGACTGCATCGTCGCGCCCATTCCATCAGTTCTTGCCTTCCTCCCAGACATGCACACGATCAAGACGTGCATTAGGAAGCGCCACTGATCTAACAAAAATCCTTTTCTCCTCTGCGTGTCCCCCAACGGACCTGAATAACCCATCCTGAGATATGCCCCATCACGAAAAGGAGCGACGAACTCCGTTGGGTCATCCCTCGTTTCTTCTCCAAACTGCAAAGCCAACCGTATATCTTCCGAAGAGAACTGCACAACATGACCATTTACGGTTGCTCGCATCACCAGGGGCTCAACCCGGCAATCATACTCTACCGACTGCCAAAACTCTTCAATGTTAGGTAGTGAAATAGGCAGGGTATTCGTGATCGCATGGAAGATCCTTGAGCGCAGGAGAAATGTGATTATTTCCCTGTAGTCCTCCACGCCACTTGCGTCTGGGTCTAACATGATGTACTGGTTATGCGCTGGAAAGAACTGTCTTTGATCATTACCGTCATCACCACCAGCACCGCCAACAGCAGCCATATCTGCACTAAACGAACCAAGTTAGATAACTGTTAACCAACTCACAAGTTCGCATTATACCATGAGCGAAGTTGTGATTAAAACTGTATAGGCGAACTTAAAGGTGAGGCGAAGTTGGGAACAACTTCGCTTCATCTGTAAGTTCGTCTAAATAACTGTTAAACAAATTGGTTTAGGCGAAGTTGAGGATAACTTCGCCTTATCACAACATCGCCTCAGGCGAAGATAAGTGTTAGGCGAAATTAAGCTTCAGGCAAAGTTGTGGATAACTTCGCCTTAGGCGAAATTAAGCCCCAGGCAAAGTTGCGGATAACTTCGCCTAAACCCTAACTTCGCCTTCATCTGAAACGGCGACTGTTCAGATTCCAACACCGGAAATCCGGTGTTTTCGGCTAAGTTCGACGATCAAGGACATCAATACACATGATATTAAGGATGTCCATGCACACGTTAACACAAGTTTTTAAGATTTCGGTTTTGAAGGTCCGACGACCTGAGGTCTCGAACCGGGTAAAAACGATCAAGAACGAACAAGTTTGTGAGAGATATCGACAACACATACCCTCAATGATAATAGAAACTAGAAGCAAAGATCGAAAACGGAGATAAACACAAGTTCGCCGGAAATCACTTAAGTTCGCCGGAAAATCAAGTTCGCTGATATTATAATGAAGTTTACTGTTAAAAAATCACCTTATATAGGGTCAGAGTTGGTCAGGCGAAGTTAAGGATAACTTCGCCTAGGCGAAGTTAAGCACAAGTTCGCCTGATTCAACAACTTCGCCTATATTTTCAGAATTAACCCTTTAAGTTTTAACATTTGAAAGTTTCATAAAGAGTTAAACAAAAATGATCAAGTCTAAGTAACCAGATATAAAATAATACAACTACAAAAATAGAAAAACTTATAAAAATTTAACGAAATAAGGGATCAAATTTCAGTCTAGTCAGGGACCACTATGTTTTTAGAAAAGATCCGAACAGGAATCACACTCACTACGTGACTGTCATATAGATCCGTGTTCAGCCGTATTATGACATAGAGAAACAGGTTGTAAGCATGTAAATAACTTAAATGGTTTTCATCGTTTCTGTGATACGGATTAAGGTTCAATTTAGCTCAAAATTTAAGTGGGCAACAACTCAGAGATAATGAAGCCTTCTATCTATTCTCAAAGCGTATTTGGCTATACCCAAGTCACCCCGAATTGACTTCGACCCATAGTGTCTGATTAACTTGTAGATACTCGTTGTCTGCTTCCCGTTCTCTTCTTACTCCAGAATTGAGAAGTCTTGATTGTTACAATAACTCATAAGTACTTAAATTTTTTTTTTTTTTTTTTTATCCACACATACTTATAGACTTCGGAGTACTAAACCACTGCAAGTCCCGAATCTGGATCACTGCAGTGTCTTGAAATGCTTTCTTCACGGGAATCAGAATACTTACGGGCTCGTGTATGACTGGGTAGTCGCTTTTCTGCCTATCATTCAGAAAGAAATGCATGAAGACATTCAAAACTCTTAAGGAGTTTCCACGTAAAATCGAGTAATTTAAGTTAATATCACATACACTTTTACGCACCATAAAAAATTACCATGACATACAATGACTGTCCTAAAGTCTTTTAAGCCTAATAACTTCACTAGTTAAGCACACACAATCAGTATATATATCATTTTCCAAGGTTGGATCAACTTTCTGTTAAACATAGCACATTTACTTCATACGAAGTAATAGACTTGAAAAGTAATTTCATTTCCCAAAAAAATTTTGACTTCAATCGCCCCGTTCACGTCAAAGTTTTCAGGTAAACGGCAATCCTGAAGATCCAATGGATCAACTGGACCGACCACATACAGGTATGTGTTCTTCTAACTAAGTATGAACGACTAATTTTCAGCGATAGAAAGAAAACACATCATAAATCGCCCAGGTCACTTTCAGTCATCTGGTTAATGGCTATCCTCAAAATCTACAAGTAGAAGATGAGGACCAAAACATATCCTAAGACATGTCCTTCCAACTGAGATAACCGACATAATTTTAAGCGATTAGTGACGTTTTTTTTTTTTTTTTTTTTTTTTTTTTTTTTTTTTTTTTTTTTTTTTAAGACACAAAAGAAAAGCATGGTTACTCGGGATTGATCATCCCGTTTAGCTCAATTAGGTTTTGAAATCTGGATTTATCAAATGCTTTTGTAAATAAATCAGCGAAATTCTCGAGCGTATCGACTTTTTCGATCTTAATCAGTTTCTTCTCAGCACAATCCCGTATGAAATGATGACGAATGTCAATATGTTTGGTTTTACTATGTTTCACGGGATTGTTAATTACTGAGATGGCTGCAGTGTTATCAATTAAAATAGGAGTGAGTAAGAAATTCAGACCATAGTCGCGCAATTGTTGCTGAATCCACAAAACCTGTAAACAGCAGTTGGATGCTGCCATATATTCAGCTTCACATGTTGAGATTGCAACTGACGTCTGTTTCTTGCACTGCCAGGAAACTAATCTTCCACCGAGAAACTGACATCCTCCTGTTGTCGACTTCCGACTCTGATTGCACCCTCCATAATCAGAATCAGTATAAGCAACCAGTTCCACGTCTCCTCCCTTCGGGTACCACAACCCTAGCTTCGGCTTGCCCTTGAGATACCGTAGTATCCTCTTTGCACCTTTCAAATGAGATTCTTTCGGATTTGCCTGAAAACGTGCACAAAGACAAACAGCAAACATTATATCAGGCCTAGAAGCAGTTAAATACATTAATGAACCTATTATCGCCCGATACAGAGTTGGGTCCACATCTGCGTCACCATCTGATTCAGCGCCCAATTTGTGATTGACGCAGATTGGAGTGTCATATGGAGAACTGTCCTCCATCTTGAATCGCTTGAGCACATCATGAACGTACTTCGTCTGATGAATGAACATCCCGTCCTTCTTCTGATCAACCTGCAATCCTAGAAAGAAAGTTAGTTCACCCATAGCACTCATTTCGAACCTTTTCTTCATGACATCCTCAAAATCTTGACACATGGAGACTCTTGATGCAGCAAATATGATGTCATCCACGTAGACTTGAACTAGTAGGAAGTCGCTTCCTTCTTTCTTCACGAACAGTGTGCTGTCAATTAAACCCCTTTCAAAACCATTGTCGAGCAAGTAGTCCGATAACGTTGAATACCAGGCACGAGGTGCCTGATGTAATCCATACAGCGCCTTGCTCAACTTGTATACGTGATCTGGGAAGTCTGGGTCAGGAAAACCCGGAGGTTGCTCAACATACACAACCTCATCAACTTTCCCATTTAAAAACGCACTCTTCACATCTAGCTGAAAGACCTTCATCTTCTTGAACGCAGCAAACGCCAAAAACAATCGTATCGCTTCCAACCTGGCGACAGGAGCGAACACCTCATTGTAATCAATACCCTCTTGCTGATTAAAACCTTTAACAACCAGCCTTGCCTTGTTTCTAATGATAATCCCCTTTTTATCCCTCTTGCACTTAAACACCCATTTTGTGCCTATAGCATGCACATTCCTTGGTTTTTCAACCAAAGTCCAGACTTCCATCTTCTCGAATTGAGCCAACTCTTCTTGCATGGCCTCGACCCACGAGCTGTCCTTAAGAGCCATTTGATAATTTTTCGGTTCAATCTGGCTAATAAAGCAGGAGTACAAACATTCGTTCATTATACCCGTTTCTTTAATGCTTGTATAAACACAGGTGTGCTCATTCAAGCTACTTCTGGTTTGTACACTGGAGGACACATCACCTATAATATTCTCCAATGGGTGATCTTTGTGAATTCTCGTGGTCGGAACAGCACCGACATGCAAATTATCTTCCAAATTTGAAGAGATCTCATCAATGGTTGTTTCTGGCTGAGAGTGAAATGGATTGATAAACTCATCTTCAGGTAAGGCAGCAGGGGTATCAATAGTGTTTGATGTGGAAGGTTGACTTTTCTCAATAAGCTGTCGTTGCAATAGATTCTCTTCCTCATCAAGTATCATCTTCGACGCAATTCTTTCTTCTTCTTCAGAAATTTCCAAATTAGGGATGTTAAATGACTTAAACAGCTTAACATAGTCAAAAAGCTCAGCAGGTCCATTGCTTGGTTTTGGCGATTGGTAACTAGTAATGTCGGTGTTACACACCACCTCCACCTTGCAAGTCGACGTATTGAAGACCCGTCTGTTGGGAGTCCCAACAACATAACCGACTAAGATTCCTTCATCGGCTACTTCACCAAATTTCGAATTAGTCTTCAAAATCGAACAAGGAGACCCGAATGGTTCAAGACCGCTCAAGTTGGGCTTCCTTCCATGCATAAGCTCGTAACATGTTTTTCCAAGTCTCTTAACGGTTAACACCCTATTCAGAACATAGCAGGCTGTAGCAACTGCTTCAGCCCAGAATATCACAGGAAGTTTTGAATCTGCCAGCATAGTTCTGGCTCCTTCAATTAAAGTTCGGTTCTTCCTTTCAGCCACTCCATTCTGTTGCGGAGTATACGGAGCGCTGTATTGATGTTCAATTCCTTTCTGAAGACAGAAGATTTCTATTTCAAAGTTCTTGAACTCTGTTCCATTGTCACTTCTGATGTATTTAACTGATTTACTCATGACGTTCTCAACTTTTGTAATTAGATTCTTCACCATTTGAGCCGTCTCATCTTTCGATTTCAGAAAATATACCCACGAATATCGCGAGTAGTCATCAGTGATCACCAAGCAGTAAGAAGTACCTCCTAGACTTTTTACATTCACGGGACCGAAGAGATCCATGTGAAGTAGTTCTAGAGTACCGGCAATAGAGTTGACCTTCTTGGTGAGATGGGATTTCTTGTGTTGCTTTCCCTTCTTGCATGCTATACATTTGTCTTCAAAGTTAAAACTTTTTAAGGGAACGCCCATCACAAGCCCATTCTTGACAATGAAGTTCATCTTCCGAAGATGAATGTGCCCCATTCTCCTGTGCCACAATTCAGATTCTGATTCGCTTGCTTTCGTCATTAAACAAGATTCTCCCGTGGCCATTTCAGTAGACCTCATATCCATCACATATGTATTTGTTTCACGTGGAGCTTTCATTACTATCCACTCGTCTGGTATTTGGAAACTAGGCTTCAACACAATCGCTTCATTCTTCGTGAAATGGACAGTGTAATCTTTATCACAAATCTGCGACACACTCAGCAGATTGTGCTTCAATTCCTCCACAAAATTCACATTCTCAAGTGTCATCCTTCCATTTGACACTGTACCTCTACCAGTAATTCTTCCTCCGCTTTCACCAGCAAAACTAACTCTCGCTCCCTGAACAGGTTTTAAGTCTTGCAACAAGTGTTTGTTGCCCGTCATGTGCCGGGAACAGCCGCTATCTACAATCCAAAGACTGTGGGCAGCCCTGTTCAACTGTTCCTGCACAATAAAACAGAGAATTAGAATCTTGGGACCCAAGACCAATTGGTCTTGGATCGATACGTCCCGTACCCTGGCTTTCCAAAGTTAGCATCAGGATAATTCCTGTAAGTCCTGTTAGGAAATCTCCTTGAAGATTGAGTGTGATGCCTTCCAAACCTATGTGAATTGAAAGTGTTATATCTTGTGGTTTGGTTGAAAAACTGAGGTTTGTTTTTATGAAAACTTACATTTTGGCATTTTGAAAAGTTTTCATTTTTAGCAGTATCAAACTGATGCTTATTCTCAGTTTTATTTGGCCTCACACCTCTGTATCTCGGCGTCAGAGGGCAATCTGCAACAAGATGTCCTAATCTATTACATCTAAAGCAACACCTACTCTCCATTTTCTTTTCAAATGTTGGTTTGGATGTAGAGGCAGTTTTACCAGCCGTTCGTCTCACATAAGGTGGGACATACGGGTTGAGTGAAGTACTCTTTTTAGAAGATTTATTTTTATCTCCACCAGTGGGTAACACTACCTTCTCTTTCGTATTACCTGATTCGGACAACTTATCCGAATCCGATGAGACTGGACTCGTAAC
The DNA here is from genome assembly GCF_021521415.1 of Bidens hawaiensis. Taxonomy (NCBI): domain Eukaryota; kingdom Viridiplantae; phylum Streptophyta; class Magnoliopsida; order Asterales; family Asteraceae; genus Bidens; species Bidens hawaiensis. Next base: position 107,057 of record NW_027492847.1, on the reverse strand, counting down.
AGAAATATTTACACTAGAAACAGGCGAACTCGTTTCGCCATTACTAACAGTTGGTTCTTTACATGTAACCTTGATTGGAACTGTCTGAGGAACTTCAAAATCCACAGATTTCTGAATACTAGGGTTGAAAGTGTAGTTGTGGTTATAAGGTGGTGGCACCTCGTGATAACCAATTCCTCCCCTCTTTGCAGAGGTACCTTGATCACTAACGAGGTGATCTAGAATAGCTGAGGAATTTCGGAACTGCTCGAGTTTTCGGTTCAGTTCCACCACTTTCACCTGGTGGTCAGCAATCTGCTTTTCTCGTTCAGCAATAAGTTTAGTCTTTTCTTCTAAAACCTCATAACTTAGGTCAATTACATCAATTTTTTCAACAAGTTTAGTTTTTAAGCTTTTGACATCTTTTTCACATGCTTTTATTTTAACTTTGTAACTGTTTTCTCTTGCCTTAGTAAAATGATGATCTTCTTTAAGAGTTTTAAATTCAGCATCTAAACGAACATACTGATCAGTTATGGTAGCAAGTTGCTCAGACAAATTCTCACATTTTGTACAAACAGGTTTAGAACTTACCTCGGAGGGTTGACCATCGTTATCTGCCATGAAAGCTTTCTCCTTACCAGTAGCTTTCTCCTCTCCAGTCATCTTCTCACAATCTTCATTTTCTACCTTAGCCATATTCGCCTGCTCACCAGTTTCATTCGCATGCAGGTTCCAGTTGTATTCACCGGCTTTTCTAGACAACATGGCATTGACTTCTTTACTAATCCCAGTAGGCTGTGCAGACCGGCCTTGACCCCGTTCAACTCTCTCGTTTCTGCATTCTTTAGCAAAGTGCCCATACTGTTGACAGTTATAGCACCTTACTTTAGACTTGTCGAATCCGGGCCTACCACCAACAAACTTTCTCCCCTTCTTATTCATGAAACGCTTGACTCGCCTCACTATCATGGCCATTTGCCATTGCAAATCCATCTCCTCCAGATCATCAGCATCGATCTGGTCATAATCCTCATCCAAAACAGCAGGGTCCACAATCTTCCCTTGTATGTAGTTCTCATATGAAGCAATAAAAGATGCATAGACTGCAAACTGCTCTTCAGCAGATTTGACACTCATTGGCATCTTGGAATAGTTATTGCTTGAGGCACTGGGAGAGAAGCTACTGTTGGATGTTTGAGGTTTCGAAGCACTTGAACCTCCAGCAACAAAGCAAACATCACCGTTCATGTTTACTGAAACGTTTCCTTCATGAGAAGAGTCAGAACCTGACTCTCCTTTGGAGTAGTAAGCAGCAGAGTCAGGCTTTGAACTTGAGCCTGAGTTAACTTTGGCACCATACATATCAGGGTCTTGAATCTGATCTGTTGGTGTCTCTTTACGAACCATATTAAGCTCAAAGGTTCTGAGCTTGTTTACTGCTGTCTCCAAATCACAATTAGGAAAGTCTCTGTCTTCCCTCATCAGAACTGTGTACATTTCCCACTTCGGTGGGAGAGCATCGAGAAGCTTTTCAACTATCTCCTCTTCTCTGTAAGCAATCGAATAGTTGTTTAGCTCTGTCATTAGATGATAATATCGAGTGATAATATCATCCAGAGATTCGTTCTTCAAATATTTGAAGACAGAGAACTGAGTCTTCAACAGTTTAATCTTCGAGGCACGAATACCCACGTTCCCTTCGAATCTATTTTCAAGAGCATCCCAAAGCTCTCGAGCCGATGTATACTTTCTGAAAGTATGAAGGATCTCCTGTGGAAGAGCCATAGTGATAGCTGCGTGAGCCTTGCTTTCGGCTTCGTACATCTTCTTCTCCTCTTCCTCCATCTTGCTGTACTTCTTAACCACATCACGACCTTCGTACACCATTGTCGGTGGGATATATCCATCCTGGATGCACACCCACATCTTTGCATCCGGGTATTTAATATATTGAATGAATCTATCCTTCCATGCCACAAAGTCAGTTCCTTTTAACAGCCTTGGGGCCTTAGTGGCTGACCCCGCTTCGACTTCCATTTTCACCAATTCAGAGATGTTAATTTGCGACATCTTCTCAAAAACCCGAAAAATTCAAAAATTTGTCCAAACAGTACTAAAGGCGAAGTTAAGAATAACTTTGCTTAAGTGTTAACTTCGCTGGAAAAATTCTTAAATTCGTGTGACTCGGCGAAGTTGAGAATAACTTCGCTTATGGTAAGCGAACTTATCAGGTAAGCGAAGTTGAGGATAACTTCGCTTAGGTGAACTTAGCAGGTAAGCGAAGTTGAGGATAACTTCGCTTAGGCGAACTTATGAGGCAGGCGAAGTTGTGAATAACTTCGCTTAACCTTATATCTTCGCCGAAACCCTACTTTCAGTGACGGCAACTTCGCCTGAAGAACAGTAACTTCGCCCGATGAACACTGAAAATATTCAGATCTGTTGTCGACGATTCTGCAGTTTCCGGTCGTTGTAAAGGCTTGAAAATGACTGTATATAGTGATTAGAACTCAATACGAACAAAAACTCATCCCGTGAATAGGTCAAACGAGACGTTTTCTACACCCGCGTGAAATCCCGAACCTCACAATCGAGCCGAATGCTCTGATACCAATTGTAGGTTCCTGGACGGATCGTACACGGGATGTCGCTATCTGCGCAGGTGCGGAATCCCTGCGTAGGTAGATACGAGCGTAGAATACGTATAAAACAAACACACGAGCAATAACCGAAACACGTTATATTGATAACCCGAACACGTGACACGAGGTCACTATTACAGACTCTGACTTGTAAACACGTAACTCTCGAACTAATCAACTGAAACGAACCCTAACCAATCTCACGAACTCTCTACAACTGTTACGGTGAACAGTATATATAAACACGACAACTTCGCCTCAGGCGAAGTTGTCTATAACTTCGCTTGTTCAACAAGTTCGCCTGAGCGAACTTGTTAACAACTTCGCTTGTTCAACAAGTTCGCCTAAGCGAACTTGTTGACAACTTCGCTTTTACATAAACATAAACATAATCAAAAACACAATTACATTACAGACTCGATTACAAACGTTAGACTATGAACTACTGACATACATGTACCAACACAAGACGTAGAACATGACCTAACCAAACCCGTATATTACCCCGGAAGCAAACACTATCCAATAAATGTTTCCGATAGCCCACCGAAACAAAGAAGTGAACCACCGAGACACTCAAGCTACCACCCACCAACAATACCCTTGTACCATCCATCTGAGGTTCCCACATACTATCCATCAGAGATCCCCAATACCAACCATCAGAGATACCACCCTACTACCCATCAAGCAATCCAACATATTTACCACCAAATCCTCACCCATCCTATGCTTTCCTCTCAAATAGACCAATCAAAGAAGAACCAAGGTCTCCATACTCCGACTAGATGCAATTCCACTCAGATCAACGAAGATGGCATACCAGAAGCTCTACCTTCAATGAAGTTAACTCTCAACCCAACAATGATGAAGGGTCGTCCCGTAAACCCAAGATGAGGGTGATGATGCCCTATGAAAGCTTTCAAATGCCACCTATTGTGAAGGAGACCGTTCAAATTATGGAAGAGGAACTGGAGTAACCTGAAGAAGAGGAGGAACCCGAGGAGGAAGAGGAAAATCCAGAAGAAGAATCTGAGGAAGAACAGGAAGAAGAGTACCCTGATAATCCTAACGAGATATCAACACCGATGAAGGAATCACTCACTTCCCAAAACGCAAGCTATGGTTCTGTTGACCCCTATGTTCAATACCTTGAGAAACTCAAAACCAAGCTTCATCAAGTTTTCCACCTTTTCAAGGCACGGTACCGACGGAAGAAGAGCAAGCCAATGAGATTAGAGAACAAAACAAAGCTGCTGAAGCTTTCTTCCACTATGTATCCGACGTGACCGCTTCCCCGTATCCAGAACCAAGGAATCATTATGACATGGTGACAATGGGTTACCGCGAACCACCTCCCAGATATGGATACCCCAACGAAATCCCACATTCACAAGAGGAACACTTGGACCGCGCTTTGCATGAGTCGAACAAATTAAGGGAAAAGATGACCGTTGATGGGAAGAAAAAGAAGAAGATAGGAGAAACGCTTCTTCGGAGATGCAACAAGTTAACCAAGGTGGTGAGAAAGTTCATGAGAGATTGAAGATGGGAGAAGAATGTGATGGAGAAGTTGTGTGTGTAATGTAATCGTATGTGTTATGTGTTAAAAGTGTAATAAAGAACGTTGAGACGTTCTTATGTAAAGATAGGTTTATCGATATATATATATATGTGTGTGTGTGTGTGTGTGTATTGTAAAATAAATATATATATCCTTTCGTGATATATATATATATATATATATATATATATATATATATATGAATATGAAATAAAATATATGTTTAATAAGGGAAAGTTTGTTAAAATTTCAGATATAAAGACATAATTGAAAAAGAAAAAGAACAATGTCTGAACAAAGTAACAACATTGAAAACGCTTGAAAAGAAAAAGAAATAAGAAAAGAAAAGGGGAAAGACCCCGTAAATAAACAAGATGAACCAATCCACGAAAAATATATGAGTCAAATACAAAAGATAATAAAGGATGCGGTTAGAGAAGAATCTATGGCAAGATCTCAATCAAAACATTCCAAACATTCCCAATCTGTTAATCCTTCCCATAAGTCCGTTAAGTCTCGTCCAAAACCCTCCCATGTCGAAGAGAGTGTTCACGAATCGAATGCTGATGGCGGAATCCGTCAAGAATTTAAGAAGCTGAATATTGGAGGTTGTTCTTTTAAAGATTTCAAGTATTTCGGCCCAAAGGAATTCTATGGAGATAAATGAGCTATCACATGTCACACCCCCTTCGAGGGCCTAGGAGTGCGACCCACAAATTGGTATCGTGTTTGTAAATAAATCAGAGTTGCGTTAAGTTGCGGAAGACTTATAAAACTTTAAGGATCGAAAGTGTAATTTATATATACATTCAAAAGACGGGAATTATAAAATATCCGTTTAAAGTTGTTAACAAAAGATTACTTGTTTTAAGTTTACAAACCACCATATTAAAATTATACAAAATGAATCCGAGCCATCGGATATTAGTACTTCGTCATTTCCAAGCTCTAACTTTGTTCACCTGCAAAATGTAAGAAAATACGTCAGCAACGAATACTGGTGAACACGCTGACGCAAAAATATTATCTTTTACTTTATTACCCCTCGAGACTACGCCTGTCTCGGCCCAACGTGGCTTAGGAATAACAAAGTCAAATAACACATTATAAATATGAGCCTCTACTCTAGGTCACCGCAGCGTTCGACTTAATTAAGTACCCGTAAATATACACATAAGGTCGTACTCCCTGCAGGAGAGCGTCCTACGACCAAGGGTGGTGCGATCATGCCCATTCATCGCATAGTAGCACCTACGTAAGGATCCAGACATACGTATACCACAGCCTGAGGTCTAGGTTTATAACCTTTATTTATAACGGTTTTAGGAACACATAGTTCCTTGTAAACAATTTCATATAGCATGTTTGACTCATTTTATAATAAGTACAAGTTTGGGGGTGTATTCACCTTGTCTCTTTAGGATCGGCTTCACTCACCGTCCAAGGGTCTTTCCCTTTCTTTATCTCGCACCTATAGTACGAGTATAAATATTTGTTAGTCGGATACACGATCCGGCTTAAGACCTTTAGTCTTATATCTCAATCCTCGATTGAACCTTTAGTTCAATTCTTATTTACTTGAAAACCTTTAGTTTAAAAGTAAATTATAAACCGTTAGTTTATATTAAAAACCCAACGGTTCTTCTTCTCCAAGAAACGTAATCATTTTCTTTTATTATTTAAGAATACTCATTATTCATTAAATAATATTTTCATAACAAAGAATATTTACATATATACTTACACACATATATACGTATTCAACAATATTCATAATCATACTTTCATTCGTTTCTTTGTTATGTTTTCTTTTCTTTTTTTTATCGAGGTATCGAGTATACCCTCGACTTAAGGCTTAAGCCTTGAATATAATATTAAATTATATTGAATTCGATATTACGCCTAACCTTAAGTGGCGTATAGAAACTCTAGGGACTCGAGCAGCACTCCAGCGCCGCTTGAACTCTTGGTTGTCAATTGATAACGCCAAACTTCAATTCTCGACAACACGCTTATCGAGATTCATTGCCATTATAACAACACCTTCTTGGTTGAGTGTGGGTGGAGGGTGGTATAAACTTCAAGGAAACGTTGTACACAAACGAGAGATCGTGGCACGCTTATCGAGGCAAATCGAGGGTCGGGTTTATAAAACTTAGAGAGATGTCAGAGAGAGGTAAGAGAGCTGAGTTGTGGGATGCCAAGAATGAAACCCGGACCTTGATATTTATAGACATAAAATTGGCTCCCATCGCGCTACGCGATGGGTTCCTCAGCAGACCTATCGCGTATCGCGATATAGGTCTGCTGACTCACAGCGTAGACCTGCCACGTGTCGACATGTGGCAGGCACCGCTCCACGTGGCAGAAGTGTTGCCACGTGGTGACACGTGGCGATAACCAGTGCCACGTGGCACACGTGTCACGCATTGTCAGACACCCCATCGCGATACGCGATGGGAGTTTCTTCTGACTCATCGCGTAGCGCGATGGGTCAGGAAAACCATATTTTCATTTTTAACCCTCAAGTTTAGAATTTGGCAATTTTAGTCCCTAGACTTTGGAAAGTTGATACTTTGAACTCGAAATTTTTATGTTGTTACATCCTCCCCACCTTGAAACAAATCTCGTCCTCGAGATTGCTTTACTTGAACTAGTGGGGGTATTTCTTTCTCATTTTCGATTTGATTTCCCAAGTATATTCGGGCCCTCTACGCGAGTCCCATTTTACTTTCACTATTTTCAATGTCCTTTTATTTAACTTCTTTGTTTTTGAATCTTCAATTTGAATTGGACGTTCTAAAAATTTTAAGTTCTCATTTATTTCAACGTCTTTTAATGGCATAGCCAACGATTCATCGGTCAAACACTTACGCAGATTCGAAACATGGAATACATCGTGTATCCCTTTCATTTCCTCAGGCAGTCGCAACCGGTATGCAACATTGCCGATTCGTTCGAGTACCTCAAAAAGTCCAACAGATCGCGGACTTAATTTTCCTTTCTTACCGAAGCGAACAACGCCCTTCCAAGGCGAGACTTTTAATAACACTTTGTCGCCGACATTGACCTCTAACGGCTTACGACGGATATCGGCGTAAATATTTTGGCGATCACGTGCCGTCTTAAGTCATTCTCGGATTTGAATAACCTTGTCGGTAGTTTCTTGGACTATCTCTGGTCCAGATAACTGACAGTCTGTTGGTGCATGATGTCAGTAGTTCAGTGTCGAGTGTCTGTAATCGTGTTAGTTAGATTTGTTTTTGTATGTAGCGAAGTTGCTAACAAGTTCGCTGATATGGGCGAACTTGTTAGACAAGCGAAGTTAGTGTCAACTTCGCCTGAACATGCCAGGCGAAGTTGTCGTGATTATATAAACTTAGGTTACGGCTTAAGTTTATATCAATCATTCATTCAGTATTCGAGTTTTCGTGTATTCGAGTCAGAGAGAGTCTGTATTAGTGATCAGAGTATCACGTGTTTACGGTTGGAATACAACGTGTGTTTGGTTATCGTATCGTGTGTTAGCTCGTATTGTTTTCTATACTCGTAACGTCTTACGTAGGGATTCCGCACCTACGTAGTACGCGATATCTCGTGTAGATCCGGCTGGGAACCTACAATTGGTATCAGAGCTTTTGCTCGATTGTGTGGTTCGGGATTATCACGCGGGTATAGAAATCGTTCCGTTCGACTATTCGCGGGACGAGTTTTCTGAGTTTTTGTGTAACACTCGCCTCCTACAATCAAAAACAACCCATAACACCTTCACATACCTCGAAAAACCCAGAAATCTAATCTGCAGAAAGGTCGTGTTCATCAGGCGAAGTTGCCGTCACTGTTACTAGGGTTTCGGCGAAGATATAGAGTTAAGCGAAGTTATCCACAACTTCGCCTACCTCTTCAAGTTCGCTTACCTCAAGCGAAGTTACCCACAACTTCGCCTATCTCCCAAGTTCGCTCAACTTAAGCGAAGTTATTCTCAACTTCGCCAATCCGGCGAATTTAAGAAAGTGAGCGAAGTTACAAGTTTACACGAAGTTAAGTCTTAAGCGAAGTTATCCACAACTTCGCCAACAGTGCTGTTTGAAAATAAAATTTTTGATTTTCGGATTTCTTTGAGTTATTGTGAAAGATGTCTTCGATAAACATTACTGAACTGGTAAAGATGGAAGTAGAAGCGGGTTCGGCTACAAAGGCACCCAAGATGCTTAAGAAAACTGATTATGTAGCGTGGAAAGATCGTTTTGAACAATATGTCAAGTACCAAGATGCCAAGATGTGGGTATGCATACAAGATGGTTACATTCCACCTACTGCTGAGTATGAGGGTCGTGATCAGATCAAGAAGTACAAAGAGATGGAAGATGAAGAGAAGAAAATGTATGAGGCCGAAAGCAAAGCTCATGCAGCAATTACAATGGCTCTTCCACAAGAGATTTTGCACACTTTCAGAAAGTACAAGACTGCTAGAGAACTTTGGGAAGCTCTTGAAAACCGTTTTGAGGGCAATGTGGGAATTCGTGCTTCGAAGATTAAACTTCTAAAAACCCAATTCTCGGTCTTCAAGTATCTAAAAAACGAATCACTTGATGATATCATCACAAGATATTATCATCTGATGACTGAACTCAGCAACTATTCAATTGTTTACAAAGAAGATGAGATTGTTGAGAAGCTTCTTGATGCTCTCCCACCGAAATGGGAGATGTATACAGTGTTGATGAGAGAAGATAAAGACTTTGCTGACTATGACCTGGAGACAGCAGTTAACAAGCTAAGAACGTTTGAACTGAACATGGTACGAAAGGAGACACCTACCGATCAGGTTCAAGATCCGGGTATGTATGGGGCAAAGGTTAACTCGGGATCAAGTTCGAAAACTGAATCATCTGCTTATTACTCTAAGGGAGAGTCAGGCGCTAACTCAACACACGAAGGACATGTTTCTCTCAACATGAATGGTGATGTGTGCTTTGTAGCTGGAGGATCAAAGGCTTCTCAACCTCAAGCGACCAAGAGTAGTTTTTCTCCGAGTGTGTCAAACAACAACTACTCGAAGATGCCCTTGAGTGTTAAATCTGCTAAACAGCAGTTTGCTCTCTATGCATCTTTTATTGCCATCTCTTTACTCATATCGGCTTTCTCAACATCTGGAATGTCATGCTCCACATTCTCCTCTACTATCTCTCCCTCTTCTATCTCTGTATCCATCACAATCTCTTCACCAATCTTCTCTATCACATCACTCGGTAGTACATCATCATCATCACCAACCAAAACATCATCCATCTCCTCTACGTCAACCACCACCACATCATCACCACCAGCTGCAGATGTCGACTCCCCCTGAGTTGTGGAAGTTCCAAGAGCTTGATCAGTTCTTGGTAGCTCACCACCTGCATCTTTCGATGCATTGGGATCATCGTCTCTATCATTTCTTCTCTTGGTCCTCAACTCGTCGCCTTTACAGCTCGTCTCCCCCTGAGATGCCAAGAACTCCTTCAGAGCATCTATGATCTTTCCATGTTCTACCAGCAGGGACGACTGCATCTGATTCTCTGCAACTAGGCGTTGAATAGCCTGGGTCTGGATAAGATTCACCCTTGATTGTTCTGCCACGACCCGTTCAAGTGCTGCTATTCGTTCTGAGTCTGAGAGGGTTGCATCGAAATCGAACCTCATGTGTGATATATCTTGAGTGTACTGAGGAGGGATTTCCGATGTCACCGGGACCTCAGAAGTAGAAATGATGGAGTAACGGTCCACTGTTGTGGAGTAACGGTCGGAGGCGGCAATGAAACGATCTCAGGAGTCGAAAGTTGGAAAGTAGAGGGTGGGAGGCCAAAAGTAGACAAGGCACAACTTTCGACTCTATAAATTGTGCCACGACCTCCGATGGAGTAACGGTCGGAGGCGGCAATGAAACGATCTCAGGAGTCGAAAGTTGGAAAGTAGAGGGTGGGAGGCCAAAAGTAGACAAGGCAGCCACCATGGGAACACCCGTAGCGCTTGGCCTTGTAACCTGTAGCGTTGAGGGAACCATTGTCATACCGGATAGTGCTGGTGGAGTGTAACGTACCACCCTAGAGCTCTCACCCGCTCCCGATCCTGCACCTACCCGTTCCCTTCTTGACCTCCGTATCAACTGTTGTACCTCTTCCTCATAATCTGACTCGCTAGCATCATCTGTTCTCTTTCTTTTCCCATGTATTCTTTCTCGAGTTACCACAATCCTTCTCGCCTCTGCCACTTCATCATCAGAATCAGAACCAGCCACCGTAGCAGCTGTCCTAGTAACATTCACTCCCGAAGGACGTTCAACTGGGACCTGTACATTCTCCTCTGGATCCACCCGATCCATATCAAAGAATCCTTGACCACCAAATTCTGCATCAAGGTCCACATTCTCCTCCGGTGACACAACAGGAGCAGCAGGTATAGCTTGAGGTGCTCCTGCCTGTTGTGGTGCCGGGTCCCTAAACTCATCCCCACGAGCAGGCACATACCCCGGGTTGATTAAGTACCCAAAGAGTGGAGTTTGGCGAGGACGAAGCTCAGGTTTGCTCCTCGCACTGGAGGATCTGCATTGGGCGAAAATCCGTTTGTTCACACTCTCAACATATCGGATCGGACGGCGCTAAGGAAGCGTTGGAGCAACATGATTCAAGATCATTTGAAGAAATCTTGGATACATGATAAATTGCTCACGCGCCATCGCTCTTCTTTGACGATCAATCTCATAAAAGACCATCTGACTAAAGCTGAATCGCTTGTTGTAAGTCAGAGCAGTCATCGCTGACTGCATGGTCGCGCCCATGCCATCAGTGCCCGCCTTTCTCCCTGACATGCAAACGATCATGACATGCATGAGAAAGCGCCACTGGTCAAGCAGAAATCCCTTCCTTCTCTGCGAATCCCCCAAGGGACCAGAATAACCCATCCTCAAAAACGCTCCATCACGGAAAGGAGCTACAAACTCTGTCGGGTCCTCCCTTTTTTCATTTCCAAACCGCAGAGCCGCCCGGATATGTTCAGAAGAGAACTGAACAATCTGATTGTTTACTGTTGCGCGCATCACCGGGGGTTCGACTCTACAGTCGTATTCCACGGTCTGCCAGAAATCCTCAATGTTGGGTAAGGATATCGGCAGAGTTGTTGTAATGGCGTGAAATATCCTCGAGCGTAACAGAAATGTGATGATTTCACGGAAATCATCAACTCTGCTCGCCTCCGGGTCTAGTGTGATATACATGTTGTGACCCGGGAAGAACTGCCTCTGGTTATCACCTCCGTCATCACCGCCTGCACCACCTGCTCCAGCAACAACAGCCATATCTGCAACAAACAGGTTAAGTTAGATAAACGTCAAAGCGAAACACAAGTTCGCCTGTTACCATGAGTGAAGTTGTGATATATTCTGAACATGCGAAGTTAAAGGTGGGGCAAAGTTGGGAAACAACTTCGCTTCAACTTGAACATCGTCTGATAACTGTTAAGTAAAATGGTCCAGGCGAAGTTAATGAGAACTTCGCCTAACCACAACATCGCCTCCTAAACTGTTTAAAAAGTAATTATCAGGCGAAGTTAGACCTCAGGCGAAGTTACGGATAACTTCGCCTAAACTGTAACTTCGCCGAATTCGAAACGGCGACAGTGAAGGCTGTTGAATCGAATCGATTTGGACAATTTTGAAGATTTCGGCCAGTTAACCCTTGATTTTGAGTCGATTTGGACGATTAATATGTTTACTATCACGTGAAAGTAAGTATGAAAATCGGGTGATAATGGTCGAAAGACGAGGTCAATAATCGAGTCGAAATGACCGATGATTAACCTCAAGAACAATGATATTAGAACCCTACACACCTATAATCGGATTAGAATCGGAAAAGAATGAACACAGAAGATCGATGGATTATGATCGATAAGTTCGCCTAGGTTTAGAAAGATAAGTTCGCTGTGAATTTGAAATAATGATACTGTTTGACTTTAAAACTTCTTTATATAGGGCCACAGATGTACCGGCGAAGTTGTGGATAACTTCGCCTATCAGGCGAAGTTATGCAGAACTTCGCTGATATTAAAATTTTTCAAAACAAACCCCATAATTTGAACAATTTGCAATTGAGTTTTAAAACATCCTTTAAAGCGTTAAATGAAACGATCAAGACCAAGTAACCAGGTATAAAATCATACAACTACAAAGATAGAAAAACTTTTAACTATAAAGTACACGGGATCAAATTTCAGTCTCGACAGGGACTACCATGTTTTAGAAAAGATCCGAACAAGAATCATACTAGTTACGTGACTGTCACACAGATCCGTGTTCAGCTGTATTATGACATAAAGAAACAGGTTGTAAGCAGGTAATATACTTAAAATGGTTTTCATCGTTTCTGTGATACGAGTTAGGTTTAATTAAGCTTAAAACTTAAGTGGGCAACAACTCAGAGATTATGATGCCTCCTATCTATTCTCAAAGCGTATTTGGCTTTCCCCAAGTCACCCCGAATTGACCTCGACCCGTAGTGTCTGATTAAGTAACAATTACTCTTCGATCTTAGTCTCTGCTTCCCGTTCACCTTCTTGTGTCTTGATTGAGAATCATTAACATTATGAACTCTAGAAATAATTTTTTTTTTTTAATATGTATATACACAAACTTCAAGTAGAAAACAACTGCAAGTCCCGAATCTGGATCACTGCAGTGCCTTGACACGCTATCTTCACGGGAATCAGAACACTCACGGGCTCGTGTATGACTGGGTAATCGCTTTTCTGCCTATCATTCGGAAAGATATTTATGAAGACATGCACAACTCTTAAGGAGTTTCCACGTAAAATCGAGTAGATTTAGTTAGTATCACTTCTACTTTTACGCACCATAAAAAGCTACCATGACATACAATGACTGTTCTAAAGTCTTTTAAGCCTAATGACTTCACTAGTTAAGCACACAGAATCAGTATATCTATCACTTTCCAAGGTTGGATCAATTTTCTGTTAAACATAGTAAAGTAACTTCTTACGAAGTAGTAGACTTGAAAAATAATTTCATTTCCCGAAAAGAAAAATTTAACTTCAATCGCCCCGACCAAATCACAGTCTTCAGGTGAACGGCTATCCCGAAGATCCAAAGGATCAGCTGGACCGACCACATACAAGTATGTGTCCTTCTAACTAAGTATGATCGATTAATTTTCAGCGAAAGAATAAAAACACATCATAAACCGCCCCGGTTACTTTCTGTCATCTGGTTAATGGCTATCCTCATATTCTACAAGTAGAAATGAGGACCAAACATATCCGAAGACATGTCCTTCAAACTGAGGCAACCGACATAATTCTAAGCGATAGTGACGTTTTTTTTTTTTTTTTAATCAAAAACACACGACATGGTTACTCGGGATTGATCATCCCATTCAGCTCAACAAGGTTTTGAAATCTAGTTTTGTCAAACGCTTTCGTGAACAAGTCAGTGAAATTATCTAACGTGTCAACCTTCTTGAGCACAATCAGTTTCTTCTCAGCACAATCCCGTATAAAATGATGACGTATGTCAATATGTTTAGTTTTACTGTGCTTTACGGGATTGTTAGTTACTGAGATAGCAGCAGAGTTATCAATGCAAATAGGAGTAAGTGAGAAATTCAGACCATAATCGCGCAACTGTTGTTGAATCCAAAGAACCTGGGAGCAGCAGTTGAATGCTGCCATGTATTCTGCTTCACAGGTTGAAATTGCGACTGAGGTCTGCTTCTTGCATTGCCACGACACTAGTCTGCCACCAAGAAACTGACATCCACCAGTTGTAGACTTCCGACTCTGATTGCACCCTCCATAATCAGAATCTGTGTAAGCGACTAGCTCCAAGTCTCCTCCTTTCGAGTACCACAACCCCAGCTTCGGCTTGCCTTTGAGATACCGCAGTATCCTCTTTGCACCCTTCAAATGAGATTCTTTTGGGTTTGCCTGAAAGCGTGCACAAAGACAAACAGCAAACATTATATCAGGCCTAGAAGCAGTTAAGTACATTAAAGAACCTATAATGCCCGATATTGGGTTGGGTCCACGTCTGCATCGTTGTCTGAATCAGCACCCAATTTGTGATTGACGCAGACTGGAGTATCATATGGAGTGTTGTCCTCCATCTTGAAGCGTTTGAGAACATCATGGACATACTTCGTCTGATGAATGAACATCCCGTCTTTCTTCTGATCAACCTGCAATCCTTAAAAGAAAGTTAGTTCACCCATAGCACTCATTTCAAATCTCTTCTTCATGACGGCCTCAAACTCCTGACACATGGAGACTCTTGATGCAGCAAAAGTAATGTCGTCCACGTAGACTTGCACGAGCAGAAAGTCGCTACCCTTTCTCTTGAAGAACAATGTGCTATCAATTTTACCTCTTTCAAACTCATTCTCAAGCAAGTAATCTGATAAGGTTGAATACCAGGCACGAGGTGCCTGATGTAGTCCATACAGCGCTTTACTTAGCTTGTACACGTGATCGGGAAAGTCAGGGTCAGGAAAACCCGGAGGTTGCTCAACATACACAACCTCGTCGACTTTACCGTTTAGGAACGCACTCTTCACATCCAACTAAAAGACCTTCATCTCCTTATGAGCAGCAAATACCAAAAACAGTCGAATGGCTTCCAATCTTGCCACAGGAGCAAACACCTCATTGTAATCAATCCCCTCTTGCTGATTAAAACCTTTAACAACCAGCCTTGTCTTGTTTCTGATAACAATCCCTCTCTCATCTCTCTTACATTTGAAGACCCATTTCGGGCCAATCGCATGCACATTCCTTGGTTTTGCAACCAAGTTCCAGACTTCCATTTTCTTAAACTGAGCTAACTCTTCTTGCATGGCTTAGACCCACGAGCTGTCCTTAAGAGCCATTTGATAGTTCTTTGGTTCAATCTGGCTGATAAAGCAAGTGTACAAGCACTCGTTGATTATGCCTGATTCTTTAATGCTTGTGTAAACACAGGTGTGCTCATTCAAGCTTTTTCTTGTTTGTACACCAGCGGACAGATCACCTATCACGTTCTCCAAAGGATGATCTTTGTGAATTCTCGTAGTCGGAACCGCACTGACATTCAGATTATCTTCCAAGTTCGAAGATAGCTCATCAATGGGTGATTGAGGTTGAGAGTGAAACGGATTGATGAATTCCTCTTCAGTCGAGGCAGCAGGGGTATTGACAGCATTTGACAAGGAATGCTGACATTCATCATACTGTGGTCGTTGCACCAAAGTGTCTTCCTCATCGCATATCATCTTCGTAGCAATTCTTTCCTCAGCTTCTGGAAAATCCAAATAAGGTATGTTAAAAGATTTAAAAAGTCTATCATAGTCGAAAACCCCAGCAGGTCCCGTGCTTGGTTTTGGTGATTTGTAACTTGTGATATCAGTGTTACACACCACCTCAACCTTGCTGTTCGATGTATTAAAGACCCGTCTGTTGGGAGTCCCAACAACGTATCCGACTAAGATTCCTTCGTCGGCTACCTCACCAAATTTAGAATTGGTCTTTAATATCGAACATGGGGACCCGAATGGTTCAAGACCACTCAAGTTGGGCTTTCTCCCATGCATAAGTTCATAACAGGTTTTATTTAATCTTTTAACAGTTAACACTCTATTAAGGATATAACAGGCTGTTGCAACAGCTTCAGCCCAGAACACCACGGGAAGTTTCGAATCAGCCAGCATGGTCCTGGCTCCTTCAATTAAAGTCTTGTTCTTCCTCTCAGCCACTCCATTTTGTTGCGGAGTATACGGTCTGTATTGGTGTTCAATCCCCTTCTGTAAGCAGAAGATCTCCATCTCATAGTTCTTGAACTCAGTTCCATTGTCACTCCTGATGAATTTAACCCGTTTCCCCATGATATTCTCCACCTTGGTAACCAAATTCTTTACCATCTGCACTATTTCATCCTTTGACTTCAGGAAATATACCCAGGAATATCTAGAGAAATCATCAGTGATCACCAAGCAGCAAGACGTTCCTCCTAGACTTTTTACATTCACGGGACCGAAGAGATCCATGTGAAGTAATTCTAGGGTACTGACAATTGAATTGACCTTCTTGGTGAGATGGGATTTCTTGTGTTGCTTTCCCTTTTTGCATGATAAGCATTTGTCTTCAAAATTGAAATTCTTCAAGGGAACACCCAGCACAAGCCCATTTTTGACAAGGTAGTTCATTTTCCGAAGATGAATGTGCCCCATTTTCCTATGCCACAACTCGGACTCTGATTCAGTTGCTTTTGACAGAAGACACGATTATTCTGTGGCCATCTCAGTCGACCTCATATCCATGATATACGTATTCTTCACTCTTGGAGCCTTCATAACAATCCAATCTTCTGGTATCTTAAAACCAGGATACAACACAATCGCTTCATTCTTTGTAAAATGTACGGTGTACTCTTTGTCACAAATCTGCGAAACACTCAGCAGATTGTGCTTCAGTTCTTCAACAAAATTTACTTTCTCCAAAGTCATCTTTCCATTCGACACCGTCCCTATTCCTGTAATTCTTCACCGCTCTCTCCTGCGAAACTCACTCTTCCTTCTTGAACAGGTTTCAAGTCGTATAACAATTTCTTGTTACCCGTCATGTGCCGGGAACAGCCGCTATCCACAACCCATTGATTGTTTGCAGCCCTGTTCAACTGTTCCTGCACGATTAAAGCAGATGATTAAAATCTGGGGACCCAAGACCGATTGGTCTTGGGTCGATACATCCCGTACCTTGGCTGTCCAAAGTTAGTATCATCATAATTTCTGTGAGTCCTAACAGGATACCTTCTTGTGGATTGTCTATGAGGCCATCCAAACCGTCTTGAATTAAATGAACTATTAGTTATGGTTTGGTTGTTAGCAGTGAAAAACTGAGATCTTTTTCTTTGAAAACCTGGATTAGTCCATTTTCTGAAATTCGATGGGTTTTCAGTTTTACCATTAAATTGATTACTGTTAGCTCTTTTCTCAGATTTTAAAGGCCTCACACCTCTGAATTTCTGCTTCAGAGGACAATCAGCAACAAGGTGTCCTTGTTGATTACATCTAAAACAACACCTGTTTTTAACTTTCTTATCAAAAGTTGTCTTAGATGTTGAGGCTGTATTACTGCCCGTTTGTCTCACATATGGTGGGACATACGGGTTTAGTGGAGACTTCTTTTCAGATGTTTTCTTTTTCTCTCCACTTTTAGGTAACACTTCCTCTTGTTTTGTCTCACTTGACTCAGAAGAGTTGTCTGAGTTAGATGAGGCAGGACTCGGAGCAGAAATCTTAACATTTGCAACAGGCTTACTAACTTCTGGTTCTTTAATCGTTACGTTAACCGGAACTGTCTGACCATAGTCAACATCGACAGATTTCTGATTACTAGGGTCATAAGTGTAATTATGATTGAAAGGTGGTGGAACTTCATGATAACCAATTGCTCCCCTTTTTGAGGAACCTTGATCACTAACGAGGTGATCAAGTATAGCGGAGGAATTCCTGAATTGCTCAAGTTTCCTGTTAAGTTTCACCACTTTTACCTGGTTATCAGCTATCTGTTTTTCCCGTTCAGCTATTAGTTTGGTTTTTTCTTCTAGAACTTCATAGCTAAGATCAATCACTTGAATTTTTTCAGCAAGCTTTGCTTTAAGACTTTTAATATCTTTTTCACTAGCTTTAATTTTTACTTTGTAACTATTTTCTCTAGCTTTAGTGAAATG
This sequence comes from Bidens hawaiensis, assembly GCF_021521415.1. NCBI lineage: Eukaryota > Viridiplantae > Streptophyta > Magnoliopsida > Asterales > Asteraceae > Bidens > Bidens hawaiensis. Next base: position 89,116 of record NW_027492847.1, on the reverse strand, counting down.
ATGATCTTCTTTTAAAGTTTTAAATTGCGTATCCAAACTAACAAACTGATCAGTTATAATTGTCAGTTGTTCAGACAGATGTTCACACTTAGTACAAGGGAGTTCGGTACTTACCTCGGAGAGCTGGTCTGCTACATCTGCCATGTACGCTTCATTTTCGCCAGTTCCCTTCTCACTATCTGCATTTTCGATGTTTGCCAAGTTGGCCTGTTCAAATACTTCTTCCACATGCAGATTCCAGTTGTACTCTTCGTTATGTCTGGAAATCATGGCTCTATAGTCATTACCACTACCACTCTGCTGTGTAGATCTGTTTTGACTACGTTCTACACGTTCATTTTTGCATTCTTTTGCAAAGTGGTCATTCTGCTGACAGTTGTAGCAGCGTACCTTTGACTTATCAAACCCTGGCCTCTCTCCGACAAACTTCTTGCCAGTCTTCTTCATGAACCTCTTAACTCTTCTCACGATCATAGCCATCTGCCATTGCAGATCCATCTCCTCCAGATCATCAGCATCGATCTAATCATAGTCTTCATCCAAAACTGCAGGATCAACGATCTTACCCTGAATGTAGTTCTCATACGAAGCAATAAAAGAAGCATAGAGAGCAAACTGCTGTTCAGCAGATTTGACACTCATGGGCATCTTCGAGTAGTTGTTGTTTGAAACACTTGAGGAATAACTACTCTTGGTCGCTTGAGGTTGAGAAGCATTAGATCCTCCAGCTACAAAGCACACATCACCGTTCATGTTGAGAGAAACATGTCCTTCGTGTGTTGAGTTAGCGCCTGACTCTCCCTTAGAGTAATAAGCAGATGATTCAGTTTTCGAACTTGATCCCAAGTTAACCTTTGCCCCATACATACCCGGATCTTGAACTGATCGGTAGGTGTCTCCTTTCGTACCATGTTCAGTTCAAACGTTCTTAGCTTGTTAACTGCTGTCTCCAGGTCATAGTCAGCAAAGTCTTTATCTTCTCTCATCAACACTGTATACATCTCCCATTTCGGTGGGAGAGCATCAAGAAGTTTCTCAACAATCTCATCTTCTTTGTAAACAATTGAATAGTTGCTGAGTTCAGTCATCAGATGATAATATCTAGTGATGATATCATCAAGTGATTCGTTTTTCAGATACTTGAAGACCGAGAATTGGGTTTTTAAAAGTTTAATTTTCGAGGCACGAATTCCCACATTGCCCTCAAACCGGTTCTCAAGTGCTTCCCAAAGTTCTCTAGCAATTTTATACTTTCGGAAGGTGTGCAGAATCTCTTGTGGAAGAGCCATTGTAATTGCTGCATGAGCTTTGCTTTCGGCCTCTTACATTTTCTTCTCCTCTTATTCCATCTCTTTATATTTCTTGATCTGATCACGACCTTCATACTCAGCAGTAGGTGGAATGTAACCATCTTGTATGCATACCCACATCTTGCATCTTGATACTTGACATATTGTTCAAAACGATCTTTCCACGCTACATAATCAGTTTTCTTAAGCATCTTGGGAGCCTTTGTAGCCGAACCTGCTTCTACTTCCATCTTTACCAGCTCGGTAATGTTTATCGAAGACATCTTTCGCAAAACTCCAAGAAATCCGAAAATCAAAAATTTAATTTTCAAACAGCACTGTAGGCGAAGTTGTGGATAACTTCGCTTAAAGCTTAACTTCGCGTGAATTTGTAACTTCGCTCACTTTCTTAAATTCGCTGAGAATAACTTCGCTTAAGCTGAGCGAACTTGGGAGGTAGGCGAAGTTGTGGGTAACTTCGCTTGAGGTAAGCGAACTTGAAGAGGTAGGCGAAGTTGTGGATAACTTCGCTTAACCTTATATCTTCGCCGAAACCCTACTAACAGTGACGGCAACTTCGCCTGATGAACATGAACTTTCTGCAGATTAGATTTCTGGGTTTTTCGAGGTTTGTGAAGGTGTTATGGGTTGTTTATGATTGTAGGAGGTGAGTATAGCACAAAAACTCAGAAAACTCGTCCCGCGAATAGTCGAACGGAACGATTTCTATACCCGCGTGATAATCCTGAACCACACAATCGAGCAAATGCTCTGATACCAATTGTAGGTTCCCAGCCGGATCTACACGAGATATCGCGTTCTACGTAGGTGCGGAATCCCTACGTAAGACGTTACGAGTATAGAAAACACGATACGATAACCAAACACACGTTGTATTCCAACCGTAAACACGTGATACTCTGATCACTAATACAGACTCTCTCTGACTCGAATACACGAAAACTCGAATACTGAATGAATGATTGATATAAACTTAAGCCGTAACCTAAGTTTATATAATCACGACAACTTCGCCTGGCATGTTCAGGCGAAGTTGTCACTAACTTCGCTTGTCTAACAAGTTCGCCCATATCAGCGAACTTGTTAGCAACTTCGCTACATACAAAAACAAATCTAACTAACATGATTACAGACACTCGACACTGAACTACTAACATCATGCACCAACAAGTATGTCGTCGATGAACACGATAACAAATTTGTCTAGATAAGGCTTTCAAATACGATTCATCATATCCATGAACGCGGCCGGAGCATTAGTAAGTCCAAATGGCATAACCGTGAACTCATAATGTTCATACCTTGTTCGGAAAGAAGTCTTTGGAATATCTTCGGATTGGACTTTAAGTTGGTGAGAGCCGGAACGAAGATCAATTTTTGAAAAGAAGCTAGCACCTTGAAGTTGATCGAAAAGGTCATCAATACGAGGGAGTGGATATCGGTTTTTGATTGTAACTTTGTTCAACGCTCGATAGTCGATACGCATCCTCATGAAACCATCCTTCTTTTTGATGAATAGAATTGGTGCTCCCCAAGGCGACGAACTCGGTCGAATGAAACCTTTTTCAAGATGAGTTGTTTCTTTAACTACTTCATCTCGGTTGGCGCTAAGCGGTACGGAGCTTTGGCGATCGGATCAATATCGGGAATCAGATCGATCCTAAATTCTACTTCACAATCGGGAGGAATGCCGGGGAGTTCATCAGGAAAGACGTCAGAAAAGTCAGAAACGATATGAACGTCTTTGATTTCTTTTGGCTTAGACTCCTTAGTGACGTAGGCCATGAAAGCGAGGCATCCTTGATTTAAACATTTGTTAGCCCTAATCATGGAGAATATACTAACTTGGCCAGCGTCTTTGTCCCCTTCAATTCGAATCATTCGTTTATCGAGGGCTTGAAGCTCAACAGTTTTGCTATTGCAGATGATACGGGCATGGTTATCGGATAACCAATCCATACCAAGTACAATATCAAAACCAGCCAAACTCATGGGTAACAAACAGATAGGTAACAAATAACCAGCTAAAAGGATTTTTCCGTTTTCAAGGGCTTCGGAGATCTTAACGATTTCACCGCTAGTAGTCTCGACGCTTAGAGTTTTATCTAATTTAGTTAATGGTTCGTTTAATAGACTACAGAAACTATAATCTATAAAACTCAAATTGGCACCCGAATCAAATAAAACTCTAGCATAGGTGTCGTTGACTAGAAACGTACCGGTTATGGTTTCTGGCACGTCAGCGGCCCTTTTTGTGTCGAGTACGAAGACTCGAGCGTTTCCTTTCTTGTCCTTGCCACTTCCACCCGTACCACCAGCAGCGGGCTTGTTCTTTGGGCATTCAAAAGTTAACTGGCCCATTTCTTTGCAACTGAAGCAAGTCATTTTCTTCTTCCAGCAATTATCAGCATCATGTCCCGTTGGATTACAGGATTCACAGACTTTAGGAGAAGGGGCGAAATTGCATCGGCCATTGTGGTATCTCCTACATGTCTTGCACGGCGTAGAGTTGTTTTGGTTTACTCCCTTTCCTCTAAAATTGGAACCTCCTCCAGTCTTTCCTTGAGTAGTCGTTGTTGTTGGCACCTTCTTGTCCTCCTCTCTATTGCGGACCATGCCGCCCATCAAATAACCAGACAACTCCATTGTAGAGTCAGCGGTTTGAGGCAAGTGAGACCTCACCATGTCGCGGATTTCCCGCGGCAATCCCCATATGTATCTCGTGACTTTGCTGGACTCAGGGTTAACCAGCTGGGGAACAAGGCGACAATACTCAAGGAATTTAGTGTTGTATTCCCGAAGGTTTGTCCCTACGACCTTATGATTAAGGAATTTCGTTTGGATCTGGTCAGTTTCATGCATGGGACAAAACTTTCCCATCACCATGGCCTTAAACTCATCCCATGTCAGGCCATACATCACATCTCTTCCCTTACTCATCAACAGCGCATTCCACCATTCGTGCGCTTCACCCTTAAACATCAAAGAAGAATATTGGATCTTTTCCTCCTCAGAACACTTACTCCTGATAACAATAGTCTCCATCTCGTCGAGCCATCTCACGGTTATGATAGCTCCTTTGTCACCATGGAACTCTTTCGGTCTATAGTATTTGAAGTCTTTGAACGAACAACCACTTATCTTGAGTTTCTTGAACTCACGTCTAACTCCGCCGTTGGCGTTAGACTCATGCACACTTTCCTCGACACGAGATGGATTCGGTCGAGACTTTTTGGATTTTCGAGAGGGATGAACGGAAGGATTTGCAGTTCGAGAATGTCTAGATTGTCTAGATTGAGATCTAAACGCGGATTCTTCCCTAACAACATCATTAATCATCTTTTGAAATTTATTCATATATTTCTCGGGAATTTCTTCCTCTCGCTCGTTCTCGGGGCCTTTCCCCTGTTCTTTCATTTATTTTTCTTTACGAGCATTCTCGTTATTATTGCTTTGTTCAGATATTTTCTTTTATCTTTTTCAATTTAGTCTGAAAATTTTAACAACGTTTCTTTCATTAAACACACCTTTTATTACACACATATATATATATCATAAAAGATATATATATATTTTCTATTACACATACATATATATATATATATATCTCGTTTCAACGATATATATAACTTGTCCTATCATTACATTAGAACGTTTCAAACGTTCTTTATTGTACACACATCACATACAAAACTATTTTACATGTAGTCTCCTCATAACACTTCTTTCCACCGTCTTCAATCTTTTATAAACTTCTTCACAACTTTCATGAGTTTGTTTCATTTATGAAGAAGTGTTTCTCCAACTTTCTTCTTTTTCTTTTCTTCCTTGTCTACCTTCTTTCTCCAGTCGTCGGTCTCATGCAATGCACTAGCCAGATGTTCCTCATACGACTGCGGGACTATGTTTGGGTATCCGTACTGCGGAGGTGGGTCGCGATAACCCAGTGTTACCATATCGTAATGGTTTCTCGGCTCAGGATACGGAACATAAGTCTGGTCAAATGCAAGGTAGAGGTATGTCTTGGCGGCTTGATTTTGCTCGCGAATTTTATCGGCTTGTTCTTGAATTGAAGGAATTCTCCCTTGAAATGGCAGGAAGCTTGACGAAGCTTGGTTCCTCAGTTGCTCCAGATATTGAACATACGGGTCGATGGAACCGTAACTTGGATTTCGGGAAGTGAGTGATCCATTCATTGAGCTTGACATCTCGTTAGAGTTCTCGGGATGCTCTTCTTACATTTCTTCATCGGACTCCTCCACAGGGTCCTTATCATTTTCTTCGGAATCGTCCTCTTCATCGGGATCCTCCTCTTCATTGGGTTCTTCTTCCTCCGGTTCATCTTCATCTTCCTCCATTGGTTGTGCAGTTTCGTTCTCCATTGGGGGCATCTTGAAATTTTCGTAGGGCATCATTACCCTCATCTTGGGCTTGCGGGACGGCACTTCAATATTGTTGGGTTGCGAGTTGACTTCATTCATGGTGGAGCTTCCAGTAAACCATCGACATGGGTCGGAATGACACTGCATCCAATCGGAGGATGGGCTTCGTGGTTCTTCTTTTATGGTCGGTTTGAAAGGAAAGTATAGGATGGGTGTGCTTTTGGGAAATATCTAGTGGGATAGTTTTGTGATTCTTGTGATGGTTGATACATCGGCATGGTTGGTGGGTGATAGATGGAGTGTCTCGGTGGCTAAACACTTGGCTTTGGTGGACTATCGGGTTTTTCTATCGGGTAATGCTTACTTCCGGGGTAATACAAGGGTTTGGACAACTCTCGTTCCATGTCTTGATCAAAGAACACTTCATAATATCCATCGCTCATGTTATCCTCGGGATAAGGTTCAGCTATACCGGCTTCCTTAGCCTTGCGAGTAAAATTCTCCATAAGAGCTTTCAATGACATCTAACAATTTTGGGTGGTTTAGAATGTAGAGAGGGATAGAAAGGTTACCAGCCTATCTTATCCTTAAAACAAATAATCAAATTATTTCCTATACTTGGATCGAAGCTTGGGTATTGTTTTATGATACCCAATTCGCTAAGATCGATGGCTCTAATACCAACCTTTTCACACCCCCATCGAGGGCCTAGGAGTGCGACCCACAAGTTGGTATCGTGTTTGTAAATAATTCAGAGTTGCGTTAAGTTGCGGAAGACTTATAAAACTTTAAGGATCGAAAGTGTAATTCATATATACATTCAAAAGACGGGAATTATAAAATACCCGTTTAAAGTTGTTAACAAAAGATTACTTGTTTTATGTTTATAAACCACCATATTAAAATTATACAAAATTAATCCGAGCCATCGGATATTAGTACTTCGTCATTTCCAAGCTCTAACTTTGTTCACATGCAAAATGTAAGAAAATATGTCAGCAACGAATGCTGGTGAACATGCTTACGCAAAAATATTATCTTTTACTTTATTACCCCTCGAGACTACGCCTGTCTCGGCCCAACGTGGCTTAGGAATAACAAAGTCAAATAACACATTATAAATATGAGCCTCTACTCTAGGTCACCTCAGCAAACACCGTAGCGTTTGACGTAATTAAGTACCCGTAAATATACACATAAGGTCGTACTCCCTGCAGGAGAGTGTCCTACGACCAAGGGTGGTGCGATCATGCCCATTCATCGCATAGTACCACCTAAGTAAGGATCCAGACATACGTATACCACAGCCTGAGGGCTAGGTTTATAACATTTATTTATAACGGTTTTAGGAACACATAGTTCCTTGTAAACAATTTCATATAGCAAGTTTGACTCATTTTAAAATAAGTAAAAGTTTGGGGGTGTATTCACCTTGTCTCTTTAGGATCGGCTTCATTCACCTTCCAAGGGTCTTTCCCTTTCTTTATCTCGCACCTATAGTACGAGTATAAGTATTTGTTAGTCGGATACACGATCCGGCTTAAGACCTTTAGTCTTATATCTCAATCCTCGATTGAACCTTTAGTTCAATTCTTATTTACTTGAAAACCTTTAGTTTAAAAGTAAATTATAAACCTTTAGTTTATATTAAAAACCCGACGTTTCTTCTTCTCCAAGGAACGTAATCATTTTCTTTTATAATTTAAGAATACTCATTATTCATTAAATAATATTTTCATAACAAAGAATATTTACATATATACTTACACACATATATACGTATTCAACAATATTCATAATCATACTTTCATTCGTTTCTTTGTTATGTTTTCTTTTCTTTTATCGAGGTATCGAGTATATCCTAGACTTAAGGCTTAAGCCTTGAATATAATATTAAATTATATTGAATTCGATATTACGCCTAACCTTAAGTGGCGTATAGAAACTCTAGGGACTCGAGCAGCACTCCAACGCCGCTTGAACTCTTTGGTTGTCAATTGATAACGCCAAACTTCAATTCTCGACAACACGCTTATCGAGATTCATTGCCATTATAACAACACCTTCTTGGTTGAGTATGGGTGGAGGGTGGTATAAACTTCAAGGAAACATTGTACACAAACGAGAGATCATGGCACGCTTATCGAGGCAAATCGAGGGTCGGGTTTATAAAACTTAGAGAGATGTCAGAGAGAGGTAAGAGAGCTGAGTTGTGGGATGCCAAAAATGGAATCCGGACCTTGATATTTATAGACATAAAATTGGCTCCCTTCGCGCTACGCGATGGGTTCCTCAGCAGACCTATCGCGTATCGCGATATAGGTCTGCTGACTCATAGCGTAGACCTGCCACGTGTCGACACGTGGCAGGCACCGCTCCACGTGGCAACAAGTGTCAGCGATGTTGCCACGTGGTGACACGTGGCGATAACCAGTACCACCGTGTGCCACGTGGCACACGTGTCACACATTGTCAGACACCCCATCGCGATACGCGATGGGAGTTTCTTCTAACTCATCGCGTAGTGCGATGGGTCAAGAAAACCATATTTTCAATTTTAACCCTCAAGTTTGGAATTTGTCAATTTTAGTCCCTAGACTTTGGAAAGTTGATACTTTCAACTCGAAATTTTTATGTTGTTACATCACAACCGTTAGATGGCTTGAGGAAATGGAGTCGATCGTCATAATAAGCAAGTGTTCATGACAAGAAATGGTGCAATATTCTGCGCAAATGTTTAGAGGCGAAGCGCTGGAGTGGTGGAACATACTGATTTTGAGCAAAGGACGTCAAGTTCTATACGAACTTTCTTGGGATGAGTTAAAGGCGATGATAATGGCAAAGTTTTGTCCCATGCATGAAATCGACCAAATCCAAGCTAAGTTCCTTAATCACAAGGTCGTGGGGACAAATCTCCGAGAATACAACAACAAGTTTCATGAGTATTGTCGTTTGGTTCCCCAGTTGGTTAATCCTGAATTCAGCAAAGTTACACGCTATATTTGGGGACTGTCTCGGGAAATCCGCGATATGGTGAGGTCTCATTTACCTCAAACTGCTGATTCCGCGATGGAGTTAGCCGGTTACCTGATGGGCGGAATGATCCGCAACAAGGAAGAGGAAAAGAATATAACAACAACAACCGCTAAAGGGAGAACAGAAGGAAGCGCCTACTACAAAGGCAAAGGCACAAATCAAATTCGAACTGGGTTTAACTCGAATGCACCATTCTGCAAGATTTGCCGAAAACGCCACAGAGGGCAATGCCGACATGCCTCAACAACTGTTTGTGAAACATGCCAAAGACCGGGCCATGCTGCTGCTGAATGTTATAAGAAGAAGATGACGTGCTACAATTTCAAGGAGATGGGACATCTAAGTTTCCAGTGCCCAAATGTAACACCTCGGCTAAAGCGGAATACGCCCGGGTGTGACGTACAGATTGCCCAAAACACATGTGACACTATTAAGTGACAATAATATCATTAATTCATTCAAATCCCAAGTACACAAGTTTTTCAATAAAACAAATACAAAGGAAAACAATAAAACCCATGTCTTATTTATTTATCATTTCATCCTATCTTCTAGTGACTTCGTCAATTTCATCCTCTAAATTAATAGTTGGTGAGTTCACACAGTTTGAAATAATATATAAAAACCATACAATTCCATGAAAACTTGTAAAAAACACATAAGGGTTCTTTACACTAGAAATAATGGTCTTTTCCAGTTGGGGTAAATGAAGGTCTTTTCCAGTTGGGATTGTGCACCAACGTACTTAGATCGGAGTCCATTTTCAACCAGAATCAAATGGTCCATGGGTGCAAAGGGGGGCGTATGATCATACTTATCGAAGAAATCCATGCACGTAATAATTGAGCAACTAACAAGTAAACACACAAGTCCATGATGCGAATTGTAGTTTGTAAATAATAAATAAAATAAATTGCATTTTTGATAGGATATAATGCTACCCCCAAAATAGTCAAAAAGGGTAAAAAGGGGGTGTGAGAAACTCACCTTGATGTTGAAGACAAACTTGAAATAAAACCGAAAGCGCGTAAATGAAACCAAAGCAATTGAACTTCACAAACTAGAATTAAAAGTACAAAATCAATATTAACTAACGACTTATAAAAGTAGATAAATTGTGTTGTCGGGATTTAGAAGTGTTTAAATGTATATTTTATCATTTTATGGTGTTTTGATAATTTAATATTATTGTTAAGTTTTAACGAATTTTAACAAATTGTTAATAAATTATGAATTTAATATTAGTTTAGGTTATGAGATTGAGAATGTTTATGAATTATGAATCTTAACGAAATTTTAGTTTTGCAAAATAATTATGCTAACGTATTATAAAATTTAACGAAATATTAGTATTTAATATAATATCAATCGGGTTTACACGGAATTTTAACAGGACCAAGAGTTGGGTTTTGGGTGAAAAATGATAAATATAGTTTATAATAAATTTACTTAACTTATAATAAATTTTATTTGGTTTATAATGATTTATGAATCGGTATATAGTTTATAATAATTAATATAAAGGTTTTATAAATAAAACTAAAAAAGATACATTGACCAGCTTAATGTTTTGAGAACAAAATGGAAACAGAAAAATATATAAAATACAAACAGTTCATCATCTTCCTCAACAAAACCCTAGGTTTTCAATTCTCCATATTCGTTCTAAATTTGATTGATTTAGGTTGGGGGTTTTGTTAGACGGATCAAAACAATGAAAACCCACCAATCAATTACCTCTAATGGTGCCGGAATGATAGTGAACGAAGGGTGGCCGTAATCGGATTTTGACGAACGGTTTATGGGATTTAGAGTGTATATTAGATGGAGATGAATATGTGAGCGAGTTTAGATGAACGAGTAGGTTGTATTTATAGCCTCAATTGATCCGTTAGATGTTTAATACGAGTTATTGAGATTTTAATAAAAATCCGGCTGTTTGGGTTGGGATTTGGCCGTTGGGGTTGTTATTACGCATAATAGGTATTGATTAAGCATTTAGATGGTGGAGAAACGAGTTTATAACATTAAAATGGGATTAAAATGGCGTTTTGGAGAGATTTTAATGTCGCCGGAATGTTTCTGCCGTCGCCGGAATTTGGCCTCGCCGGAAAAACGTGAGGGAGGGGGAAGAGAGGGCTGGTTATTATTTTATATTAATTTAAATTCAGATTTTACACATTCAGCCCCTATACTTTCATATTTCCTTTAAATCATAATTAAACTATATTTACCATTTGAACCTTGAAATTTAGAATGTTATAACAATAACAAAGAAGTTTATAAGCTTAGGTATTTTTCGTATTATGCCCGAATAGTTCGCGACTCGTTTAAGTATAAAATTAGATTCCGGAGCTTTGTTATTTGTACATAATCAGTAGAGAATAAACGAAATATGATTTAAATCGTCGGGAATATTATTCAAAATATAAACGAACGTTATGAATATATCGAAACATCAAACGTTTCGGGTAACGAACATAATAGAAGTACATAAGATGAAACTTGAAATATATATTTAAATTTATACACATTTATAAATAAAACCAAAAATTTAAAACGGGTGGGATTTTCGGGTTTGAAAAGTAACGAATGTTACACCAAAGAACAAACTCGCGACTGGTGGTTCAGGTGGAAGTGGCCAGAACAAGAAGGGAAATTCAAGAGTCTTCGTACTCGATACGAAAAAGGCCGCTGACATACCGGAAACCATTACAGGTACGTTTCTAGTCAACTACACCTATGCTAGAGTTTTGTTTGATTCTGGTGCCAATATAATTTTTATAGATTATAACTTTTGTAGTCTATTAAACGAACCTTTAACAAAGTTAAATAAAACTCTAAGCGTCGAGACTGCTAGTGGCAAAATCGTTAAAATCTCCGAAGCCCTTGAAAACGGAAAAATTCATCTAGCTGGTTATATTCTGCCTATCCAACTCTTACCAATGGCACTTGCTGGTTTTAGTATTGTACTTGGTATGGATTGTTATCCAACAACCATGCTCGTATCATCTGCAATAGCAAAACCATTGAACTTCAAGCCCCCGATAAACGAACCATTCGAATTGAAGGGGATAAGGACGCTGGCCAAGTTAGCATAATTTCCATGATTAGGGCTAACAAATGTTTAAATCAAGGATGCTTAGCATTCATGGCCTACGTCACTGAAGAATCAAAGCCAAAGGAGATAAAGGACGTACCTGTCGTCTCCGACTTTTCTGATGTCTTTCCTGATGAACTTCCGGAATCCCTCCCGATCGTGAAGTAGAGTTTAGGATTGATTTTATTCCCGGTACTGCTCCAATCGCAAAGGCACCATACCGTCTTGCTCCGACTGAGATGAAAGAATTAAAAAAAAAACTCGACGAGCTTCTTGAGAAAGGCTTCATCCGACCGAGTTCGTCACCATGGGGAGCGCCGATTCTATTCGTCAAGAAGAAGGATGGATCTATGCGTATGTGTATCGACTAGAGGTGGTCAAAAAAACCGGTCCGGGAACCGGTTTGCCGGTTTAAACCGGAAACCGGTTTTTAAGAAAACCGGTTTTTTAAAAACCGGTTTGACCGGTTTACAAACCGCCGGTTTGTATATCGGTTACACGTTTTAGAGCCAAAACCGGTTTTATAACCGGTTATAAAAAAAACCGGTTTTTTTTAATAACCGGTTATAAAAAAACCGGTTAACCGGTTTTTTTATAAACCGGTTTTTGACCGTTATAAAAAAACCGGTTAACCGGTTTTTTTATAACCGGTTAACCGGTTAAAAACCGGTTTTTTTCCGTTGTATAACGGCTATATAGCCGTTTTTTTTTTTGACCGTTTTTTTTTTCCCATTTTACCCCCACAAACATCTATATATAGTTTAGGTTGGGTATTGGTTAGATCACACTCGATTATACAACTCCAAACGCTCTAAACGTTTATTTCATACGCGATTATTTTGTTATCTCACGCTCAATTATACCACATTACCACTCCATACGCTCTTATTTCGTAGTCGATTATCATGGCCTCCCAAAGTGCTGCTTCATCCGTCAACATGGGTGCCTCGAAAACGGGAGAAACGGTCGTTCGGGTCATCCCCACGAAACGAAACCAAGATGTTTGGCAACATTTCGACCTATGCGAAATGTCTAACGGTAGCCAAAAAGCTCGATGCAAACATTGTTTGAAGTTTTATGGCAAAGATGCAAACTCAACTTTAAAAGCGCATGTACAAAGGCCCTTTTGCAAGGCCTTGAAGGACGAATCGGGAAGTAGTTCGCAGCCGGAGATGACGAATCAAGGAACGGTGTTTACGTACGACCTTGAAGTGGTACGTCAACAGTTTTCAAACTTTGTGATTCAACAAACACTTCCTTTCAACCACTTCGACAACCCTCAATTCACGGAGATGATGCAAAAGTATGTTCAACCACGCTACCAACACGTAAGTCGTTCGACCCTTAGAAGAGATTGTCTTAAAGCATGGAAAAACGCTAAATCCGAACTAATTTCATACTTTTCAAACTTACAAACTGGTGTAAACTTAACAACGGATGTGTGGTCGGTACCTAATGGTTCGCCCGACTCATACATTTGTGTGACGGCTCATTGGGTTGACCCCGAGTCGTGGCAAATGATGAAACGAACCGTTGCGTTTCAATTGTTTGATTACCCGCACACGGGTAGAAATATTTTTAAACTCTTGGATAAAGTCATTCGACAATACAAGATTGAACATAAAATCTTTTCAATTTCGTTTGATAACGCGTCCAACAATACGGCCGCGGTTGGCCATTTAAAATTAAAGTATAAACCTATTTGTGATGGAGCGTTTTTTCATAGCCGATGCATTGCACATATTATCAACTTGGCCGTGCAAGATGGGTTAAACGTGATCGAAACGCAAAGAAACAATTTTAAAAGAATGTTACGAGATGTTTTTAGCAACAATACAACATTTTCAAGATACAAAAAATTTTGTGTAGAAGCTAATTGTCAATGGTTGGGGCCAAATTGGGATTGTCCAACAAGATGGAACTCGACTTGTGATATGTTTGAGAAAGCCATCCAACAAAAAGAATCATTAATTGCGTTTCATCAAATTTTGTCAAGTATGGGTAAATGTGCACCGTACGATCCTAGAAACTGGTTATTGATTGAGATCGTTACGGAGGTCCTTCAAATTTTTAAATCTTGCACAACTATTTTATCCGGGGTTTACTATCCAACAAGCCCCATTGCTTTACCAAAAATTGCTGTCATGTGCACAAAGTTGAGTGAACTTCATTGTAGGGGTGCACCTTATTTTGATATGGGTGTAAAAATGAAAGAAAAATTTAGAAAATATTTTCAAGAACTACCCGCTGTTTTGACATGTGCTGCTGCGTTAAACCCTTGCATCAATGTTGGTGGTGTTGAAGCTTTAATAGAAAAAATTTGTGATGAGCTAGAGTTAAACGACGATCAAAACCCCTATTATAACCAAACTTTAAAGAATGCTTTCAACACCACCTTGTCAAACATGTATGATGTTTACCTTACAAAATACGGGTCGTCTTCCCAAATTCATGACTCGTTAAGAGCTGTTGCCCAATCCCAATCCCAAACCGACCTTGAAATGGGGATGTACTACATGATTTGGGAAGACGCCGGTAAACGTCAAAAGGTAAACACCCCAAGCAGTGAACTTGGAAGGTATGGTGGTACCAACTTTGTGAAACACATGACTCCGGATGAATTTAGAAGTCTTGATTTGCTGGCTTGGTGGAGAGGTAAGGAGGATGAGTTTCCGATCCTCGCCGCCATGGCCAAAGATTTACTAACGGTCCAAGCTTCCACGGTAGCTTCGGAGTCTGCTTTTTCTGTTTCTGGCAGGGTTATATCGATTAGGAGGACTCGACTCACTCCACCAGCTGTAGAGATGTCGATTTGCTACAAGGATTACTTGGACTCTTTAGATAGGGCACAACATCAACGCTCACTCGAGGGGGAAATGGACTATGAGGCGGGCTTGTATGAAGACGAGGTCAATCAAGGACACACTCAACCATTGACCGATGAAGAAGCCGCGTACGACGATTACCTAAGGAATAGCTCGGGATCGGGTAGCGAAGAAAACTAGTTAAAGAAACAGCAAACATGGAGGCAAATAATGAGTAAGAAACAGCAAGTTGTTAATGTAATCGTGTCTAAGCATTCTTTAATGTTTGTATTTTTGAGTTACGAATATGCGATAACGATTTAATGTTTGTATTTTTAATGTAAAAGCTATAAATGAAAGTTATGTGTTTTTAATCTTCCAAGCAAAGAACCCTAACAACGAAAGCAAAGAATGGCTTCGGTCTTCCAAACTAAACCCTAAACCCTAAACCCCAAAAAAAAAAAACCGGTTAACCTAAAAACCGGTTATTAGAAAACCGGTTAATAAAAAAACCGGTTTATTAACCGGTTATAACCGGTTTCTAAACCGGTTAGACCGGTTAGGGTTTTCAGATACAAAAACCGGTTATTAACCGGTCCGGTTATTAACCGAACCGGTTTTTTTCCGGGCCAAAAAAACCGGTCCGGTTAATAACCGAACCGGTTTTTTAAAAAAAACCGATTTGTGCACCTCTAGTATCGACTATCGTGCGTTAAACAAAGTCACAATTAAAAACCGTTATCCACTCCCTCGAATCGATGATCTTTTTGACCAACTTCAAGGTGCTAGTTTCTTTTCTATAATTGATCTTCATTCCGATTATCACCAACTCAAGGTTCAATCCGAAGATATCCAGAAAACTGCATTCCGAACAAGGTATAGACATTATGAGTTCACAGTCATGCCGTTTGGACTTACTAATGCTACAGCTGCGTTCATGGACATGATGAACCGAATTTGTAAGCCTTACTTGGATAAATTTGTTATCGTATTCATCGATGACATACTTATTTATTCTAAGTCCAAGGCTGATCATGAAGTCCATCTTCGAACTTTGCTTGAAATTCTTAGAACCGAGAAATTGTACGCCAAATTCTCAAAATGGGAGTTCTGGTTACACGAGGTACAATTTCTTGGTCACATCATCAACGTCAACGGTATTCAAGTCGATCCCGCTAAGATTGAAGCTATCTCTAAGTGGGAGATCCCAAAATCGCCAACCAAGATCAGAAGTTTCTTAGGTTTGGCCGGCTATTACGGTAGGTTCATTGAAAACTTTTCCCGAATTGATGTACCCCTAACTTCTTTGACTCGCAAAAATATCAAGTATGAGTGGGGAACAAAGCAACAAGAGGCGTTCGATATACTTAAACAAAAACTCACCCAAGCACCTATACAGGCCTTGCCAGAAGTTACTGAGGATTTTGTTGTCATTAGTGACGCGTCTCATTCCGGCTTGGGATGCGTACTAATGCAACTCAAGAAGGTAATCGCCTATGCCTCTCGTCAAATCAAAGTACACGAAAAGAACTACACAACTCACGATCTAGAGTTGGGCGCCATAATCTTTTCACTTAAGATATGGAGGCACTATCTCTATGGAGTAAGATTTACCGTGTACACTGATCATAAAAACTTAAAGCATATCTTCGATCAAAAAGAGCTTAATATGCGCCAACGACGCTGGATGGAGACTCTCAACGACTACGACTGTGAGATTGTTTATCATGAAGGCAAAGCCAACGTCGTGGCTGATGCCTTAAGTCGTAAAGAGCACGAAAACACAAAAAGAGTCCGAGCGTTAAGGCTAGAACTTCAAGTCGATCTCTTCGAATAAATCAAATCTGCTCAAATTCAAGCGATCAATGAAAACCAAATTTCCGACGAAAAACGTAACGGCACCATTGACTCGCTAGTCAAGGGTGACAATGGTATCCTTAGACTCGGAAATAGGATTTGGGTACCAATCGTTGGAGACTTGCGTGAGAAAATCATGAACGAAGCTCATAAGTCCAAATACATGATGCACCCCGGTAGTGACAAAATGTACCAAAATCTTAAACCAAACTACTGGTGGAATGGGTGAAAAGTGATATCGCTTCGCATTTGGCGAAATATTTAATTTGTTTGAAAGTCAAGGCTGAACACCAGAAGCCTTCTGGATTGCTCCATCAACCCGAACTTCCTGTATGGAAATGGGAGTTAATAACCATGGATTTCATCACAAAACTCCCGAAGACGACTCGACAACATAATGCTATTTGGGTTATTGTGGATCGATTAACAAAATCCGCACACTTCATACCCATCAATGAGTTGTACTCAATTGACAAATTAGCGCGTATCTATGTGAACAACATCATTGCTTTGCATGGAGTACCGCTATCTACAATCTCTGATCGAGACAGCCGTTTCACGTCTCACTTCTGGAATAGTTTCCAACAAGCACTTGGTACAAGATTAAACCTTAGCACTGCCTATTATCCACAAACTGATGGGCAAAGCGAAAGGACAATTCAAACGTTGGAAGACATGCTTCGGGATTGTGTGATTGACTTAGGTGAAAGTTGGGATGACCACTTACCCCTAATGGAATTCTCATACAATAATAGCTGCCACACAAGTATTCAAGCCGCACCATTCGAGGCGTTATATGGTCGAAAATGTAGAACGCCCGTGTGCTGGTCTGAAACCGGAGACAATCAATTATCTGGACCCGAGATAGTCCAAGAAACCACGGACAAATTTCTACAAATCCGAGAACGACTTAAGACGGCACGTGATCGCTAAAAGATTTACGTCGATGTTCGTCGAAAGCCGTTGGAATTCAATGTTGGTGATAAAGTTCTTTTGAAAGTCTCGCCCTGGAGAGGCGTTGTTCGTTTCGGTAACAAAGGAAAGCTAAGTCCTCGATTCGTTGGACCCTTCGAGGTACTTGAACAAATTGGCACTGTTGCATACCGTTTGCGACTGCCCGAGGAAAAGCAAGGGATACACGACGTATTCCATATTTCAAATCTGCGAAAATGCTTGACCGACGAATCTCTTTCGATGTCGTTAAAAGATGTTAAAATTAATGAAAACTTAAAATTAGTTGAAAAACCAATTCAAATAGAAGATTCGAAATTAAAGAAATTGAAAAGACGAACAATAAAAATTGTGAAAGTTAAATGGGACTCACGAAGAGGGCCCGAGTATACATGGGAACTCGAATCGGAAATAAGAAAGAAATCCCCCACTTGTTCTTGTAAAGCAATCTCGAGGACGAGATTTATTTCAAGGTGGGGAGGATATAACATCGAGAAAATTTCGAGTTCAAATTAATAACTTTCCAAAGTCAAAGGATCAAAAATGTCAAAATTCCAAATCTTAGGGTTAAAAATAAAGATTATGTTTTCTTGTCCTATCGCGATACGCAACGGGATAAAAGACAAACCCATCGCGTATCGCGAAGGGTTTGGTCAAAAGATTCTAGAAGGAATCAACAGCGATACGCGATCGCTGTTGAACCAACGTCATCGCGTATCGCGATGACGTGGCCTGACACCTCTGGCACAAGCTCTGCCACGTGTCCACACGTGGCACACCGTCTGCCACGTGTCCCGACACATGGCCACACGTGGCACATCGTCCGCCACGTGTTCACACGTGGCACACCATCTGCCATGTGGTACCACGTGGCAGACCTACTGGGTGACGATGCGGGGGTACGTCGCGATACGCGACGGGCCTGCTGGAGGTCGTCGGGTACCGCGATGGGTTCCAGATTTTTGCCTATAAATAGCAAGTCCGGGATTCTCATTTCATATCCCAAAATTCAATATCTCCTTCTCTCTCTAGCATCTCACTAAAAGTTTATAACCATTTCCTCGATCAACCTCGATAAGCGTGTCCCGATCTATCGTTTTCCGTGCCAACGTTTCCTCGAAGTTCGTGCCACTCTCCACTGACGTAACAACCAAGAAGGTGTTTGTTATATCTCGATGTCAAGATGGTGAATCTCGTAAAGCGTGTCGACAAGTGGTGAAGTTTTGGCGTTTATCGTTTGGCGTGCCAAGGAAAGGAAAACAAGAAGAAGGGTTGAACGAGAAGGAAAAGTGAAGCGGCGTTGGAGTGTTGCTCGAGTTACTAGGGTTTCTATAAGCCAACAAAGGTAGGCATAACGCCAATGAAAATAATAATAAAATATTATAAAAGGCTTAAACCTTAAGTCGAGGTTATACTCGTTACCTCGATAAAAGAAAAGAAAACATAACAAAGAAAAGAATAAGAGATAAGATTATAAATATCGATAAGTATATATATATGTGTAAGTATATATATAATCTTTGTTATGAAAAATATTATTTAAGTAATAATAACTATTCTTAAATAATAAAGAAAAGAATACGTTTCTTAGAGAAGAAGAAACGTCGGGTTTTATAAATAAACTAAAGGTTTATAAATTACTTTTAAACTAAATGTTTTAAAGTAAAAGAGATTTTGAACTAAAGGTTTATCGAGGTAAAGTTTATAAAATAAGACTAAATGTCTTAAGCCGAATTGTACATCCAACTAACAATTGGTTATACTTGTACAGTCGTACTATAGGTGCGAGATAGCAACCGGAAAGACCCTCGGACGGTGTTTGAAGCCGATCCAAATCAAAAGGTGAATACGCCCCACTTTTACAAACTTGTTTTCAAACGAGTCAAACGTATTATATGAAAAAAACTTTACATGAGACTAAGTAATACCTAATTCGCTAAGATCGATGGCTCTGATACCAAAATTAAAACGAGTATTTTATAATCTCGTTTTTCGTAATGTAAATATTACACTTTAAATCCACAAGTTATAAAGTCTTCCGCTATTAAACATAACTCTGATTTATTTACAATTGTGGTACCAACATACGTGTCATACGGCTAGGCCGTGGTTTGGGGTGTGATAAAATACAACGTAGGGAAGCCGCGCTCCATAAAAAAAATTTGTGTTACTTATACCTGAAAATTCCAACTGTCTCACACAAAATTTCAGTTAAACTTTATGATCATTGTTATAAAATATATCATGGGTCCGTCATGTTAGATATCACACGAGCTTCCTTTCTTCTATCTGTTAGTAGTGCCACACCTTATAAATTCTTAAAATGTACTTTCTCCTGATTTAACCAGTCAATTGGTAAACTATATTGACGATTTTTTATGAAATGTTTTTTCCATGCTACTTGGATGTTTATTGTGTGTGATTTTATTGTATAAAATCTTCAAATATGGATGATATCATTAATTTTCATTTGTTGTTACTTGGGCATTGTTATCATCCTTTTAATTGTATTATTAGATGTAATATATCTTACTATTTTTTTGCAAACTGTCCTTTAAATTTAGATTAAGATTTGTGGGCGCTATTGATAGATGTACCAATATTTGTTTTAAGTATTCGTATACTTAGGCATAAGTTGTTAGATGGTCATGTTCAATTGTTCATGGCATGTTAGATCGAACCCAACATGAACCCAAACAAGACAAACCTTAAATTATGTCAGACAATGCACATGGTCGGTCCCAAGACTTCGGTGGTTATCTACGACTTGTATATATAAGCAACCATTATTATCTTTTGGTCGCTGTTGATGTAAACTAACGAATTGACTAGCAATGGTCTCACATTTTATCATTTTTTCTTCCTACGAACCCAGACTAACAAACTACTAACACCGTTAACTTCTTGTTGGCATGTCAAGCCTACTTGTTAAAATCTTGTTTTGTGCTAGCCTACATGGATATATGTGTATGTTTAAAAGACTTATTTTCAATCGTTATTCTACATCCAAACCCTATAAACTTCAATTGATCCTATGAACCAGTAAGAACATCGAATCTTCATCATCTAGTTGCAAACTTTAATCAATCCTCTGAAACATCGAAATTTGTCCATCATCGTCTTCTACGTCTGGTTGCAAGAAAATCCCTAAAAGGTTTAAACATGGTAGGTCCAACAACCTTATGGATTGCGATCATCCCGAATTTAAGAACTTGATAATTAAACACCGTACTTACCGGCCATAAAGAGCAACCATGGAATCCATCCCCAATTTAAGTACTTTTAGGTCCAACAACCCTACAAATTGCCACTATATCGTGGTTGCAGTAAACATTGCTCTTTAAATCAAGTTTAAACCTTTTAGGGTTTTTCTTGCAACTAGATGTTGAAGACGATGATGAACTCACTTCAATGTCCAGAGGATCGATTAAAGTTTGCTACTACATGATGAAGATTCAATGCTCTTACCAGTTCATAGGATCAATTGAAGTTTATAGGGTTTGGATGGAGAATAACGATTGAAGATAAGTCATTTAACGACATACAGTTCCAAGCAGGCCGCCACATAACAAGTTTTTGACAAGTAGGCTTAATATGTCATAAGAAGTTAACGGAGTTAGTAATCTGTTAGTCGGGGCTCAATGCAAGAAAAAATGGTAAAAGGTGATACTATTACCAACTAATTCGTTTGTTAAGATCAACAACGAACAAAATGTGATAATTAAATTTATTAAAACCAATACACCTCGTTTTAGTTAAGCATCATGATGCTCTAATCATCTTCTAGTAGGTCCCAATAGAAAGCATAAAGCAATTAAGTACCAAAGGCTTAACTTTGCTATAAAAGGGGCTAAAATGGTTGCATGCTTAGCAAACACACAAGATTTCCAGCTTCTTTATAAGTATGGGAAAGAACATTAGGTAAGCCCATTAGAGCATTTTTAGTTCATTCTTTAAGGTTATCAAACCGATATAATTTATGGTAAATTGATAAAATCATCAAAATCACCTTCCTAATCTATTTTCTATTATATGAATGAGTTATATGGCAACTAAAGTAACAATCTAAATATAGGGTATCACTTTTGATCAATACCATATAAGAGCATTCACAGCTCATTCCATATATGTTTCCCTATAATTTAGCTAAAAAATCTAATTTCATAATATTATCTATTATTTTTCAAAAATCTTTCACATTTTTTATATCCAAAAATTCTTTTATTATTATTTTTTTTCTCTTTTGTCTTGTTATAAAGTATGATGATTGTGAGATAGTTGATATATTATATGGTATGAATCAAAAGTGAGACCCTATATTTAGGTTTTTAATTTAGTTGTCATATAACTCATCCATATAATAGAGAATTGATTAGAGAGGTGACTTTGATTGTTTTTTCCAAAATTTACCCTAAATTATATCGATTTGATAACTTTAGAGAATGGGCTGAGAATGCTCTAATATATCAACTATCTCTCAATCACCATATACTATCTAACAAGACAAAAGAGAAAAAAAAAATTATGAATATGAATAGGGAACATAATGTGAAAGATTTTTGAAAAATGATAGATAAATTATTAGAATTATGTTTTTTAGCTAAATTATAGATAAACATATATGGAATGGGTCGAGAATGCTCTTAATTGGTTACATGCTTTGCAAACGGCAAAACTACATTATTCATAAATTACATCGTTTTTATATTATCTTATGCCATGCCCAATTATTGAAACTACGACCTTCCACCAAGAGGCATAAGCCTTTAATACTGAGCCAACTATTCAAGTTATTTTTACCTGAAAATCTCGATCGCCCTTATATAGTTTTGATTAAGCTCCGCGAACATCTCCCATAAAAAAAACTCATGGTTCACCAGTGCCTGTCACGCCAGCAAGACCGTGTGATTTCATATATGTCAAGGTGTTACATACACCTTTGACCCAAACTATTCCTTGTTATGTTTGATTGTTTTCTAGGTTGAAAACATTCCTACACCTTCCAGTTTGACCTAGAACATTTCCTTCTTTCACTAGAGATTTTTATAGGTCTTGTTGAGAATTTTACTTCTTTCACCTATATTTACATAAAACTTTTAATATATAGTTAATAAGCAATAAACGAGCCAAACTCGAGCTTGTAGAATTACTCACGATCTAAGCTCGGGTTTTAAAATTAAAGTTATAGACAAGCCAAGCTAAAGTTTAGAAATGAAGATACATAGAACCGAGCTCGAGTTAGAAAAGGTTACACACTTTTCGAATCTGTCTCAACATGAATGATGGCTACTACTCACCAGCCACCAATAGACATTACTGGTATAGTTTTATTAAAGAAAACATTTGAGTTTGGATATAGAGTAAGGCATTTATGAAATATTCATTAGATAATAATAATAATAATAATAATAATAATAATAATAATAATAATAATAAAGAAGGTAGGTTGCAGAAGAGTTAATAAATAGAATGTGTCCCTAGACCACCAGTCGCCGCCTGTATTAGTGACGTTTAAGACGACAGCTAACGACGTGTTTTTAGCTTGCCTTCTCAATTCAGTTACTACCCTATTTAATTTACTATCCTACCTTTACTTTATTGTCCTTTTTCTTCTGAATTATATTTAAAGAATTATTATTATTATTATTATTATAAGAAATATGGTTTTCTTGTCTCTGTCCAATTTGGAGAGCCCGCTATTCCATTTTGGCAAGATATGTTGTCACAACATGACGCACACTTGCTTCAGAGTTTGGTTTAGGCATTTCCTGGAAAATTATACTGTCGGCTTCCACTTGGCAGTCGTCGTGTCACCAAAAAAGCAGAACTCTCTGGCGTAATACACAGTGGAACTAAAACCCGAGTGAGCTCGAGATTCGAATTGACAACCTCGCAAGACCTAGCTCAAACTCAAATATTTTATTGTCAATATCCACCAAAAATGTCACAAGTGGATATTGAACTTTGGTCTCTATCGGAGAACTCAAGTCTCCTACGGTCCTACCACTAGACCACACGTGGAAGATTAAATGACACATTTTATTTTTTTTCTAAAAAGAAGGGCTATTAGAGTACCACAACCGAAAAAACGTACTGAAAAAATTTGAATCGAAGCAGTAATCGATAGTTAATTTTTTGTTATATTAAAAAACCGAATTTTTGGTTTCGATTCAGTTATCCATTTTAAAAAAATGAAAAAAAATAACGAACCGAACCGATGATTGATGGTGATAAAGATTATCAAGATGATAAGGAATGAATTAAACTTTAAAAGATAAAAAAAATGATGAATGAAGATTGAGACTAAACTTATATTGCTTTTTAATTAACAACTTTGTTAGATTTTAAACTTTATTTAGCAACGTTGTATTCGTATAGTTTCATGTAACATGTGTCTATTTTTGTTTTTTGAATACAGTATATACGTGGTACTATAATATGTTCTTATACAAGCTTAAAATTTGCATTTTCATTTTTTTCATATTTTTTTTTGCAATGTCTACGCATATTTGAAAAAAAAAACAAAAATAACCGAAAACCACACATATTTGGAAAAAAAAAACCCGAAAATAACCGAAAACTGAAAACCAACTGGTTTGTATATTCAAATAGTCGGTTACTTCAATTTCGGTTTGGGTTTCGCCTAATAACC
Organism: Bidens hawaiensis; assembly: GCF_021521415.1. NCBI lineage: Eukaryota > Viridiplantae > Streptophyta > Magnoliopsida > Asterales > Asteraceae > Bidens > Bidens hawaiensis. Next base: position 65,024 of record NW_027492847.1, on the reverse strand, counting down.
AAACCGAACCGTGCTCAACTATTCACACATAAACATTGAATAACCCGTCTCAAAACATGACACAATTTTTTACATCTATTTCACACGACAAAAGTAAATAATATATGACATTTGTTGGGGTTCACATACTTGAGGTATTTTGACACAATTGACACCCTAGTTCTGGCAATCCTTTGTACCATTTACACCATATTCTATTGTTACATGTAAAATTTTATATTTAAAGTATATATAATTGAATAATATAAATTAACATAATGCCAAGGGAATTAATAACAGTCAACAAAACCATAACCTGATATCCCTGACTCTCTGTCCTTTTCATTTGGTATTGAAAGATGATATCCCATGGGTACAATGTCTTTATGATAAGAGCAACCGGGTAGCAAAGACTATTTCAACATGATGTAAAGAACATGATGAAGATGTCATAGATCATTAGATTCAAAAATATATTATCAAGCATATCCAATGATGGAAATTTGATTTCCATATTTTATAAGATGATTCAAGCATATCACGATATAATGCATATAGAGAATAGATTAAATGCAAAGTAATATTTCCGTGCGAAGAATATGAACAGACGGAAAAATCCACACAGCGGTAAATTGGTAAATATGTTAAAATTAAGTGTATAGCTTAATTACACTTTATTGCAAATAAAAACTAGTGTAGTTGTATTATTTTAGACCATTCTCATCCCATCAATCAACCAACCCCCCCCCCCCCCACCCCACCCAACAACAATCCTTAATTTTTAAGAAATTATACTAAAACTAACTCCATCCAATCTAGGGGTGCTCACCGGATTAGATAACGGATTATTCGGTTCGGGCTATTCGAATTTGAAAATTTTAGGACTTGTCCGAAATCCGATCCGAAATAGCAATATACCTATCTGATCCGAATCTATCTGAATTCAATTTGGGTCAGATTTGGATAATATTCGAATAATCCGAATCAGCCTAAAAAAGTTTCCTAATTTTTTGTTCCTAACATTTAATTTTTAGAATCACAATAAATATACAACCAGGAATATACAAATTAGTCTTGAACACAAATTTAAAGTTCAAACTTCAAATAATAGTCTAATAGATATGTCAAACTAGAAAATACCACTAAAACATGTTATTTATTCGGATTAAACAGATATCCGAATAATCCGAACAATCTGAATTTTTTAAAATTTCATATCCGAATCCGATCTGTATCTGAATTAGTTATTGATTGATCCGATCCGAATATCCGAATGAGAATTCGGATCGGTTTATTTCGATTTCGGTTCGAATTTCGGTTTTTTCGGATTTCTAATTTACTGAGCACCCCTAATCCCATCCACTAATTTATTACCCCAACCCTAAATTTTATAAAGTTGTTAGACCAACTTTCTAATTTTTATAAATAAAAAATACTATTCATCATTCTTTAAATTATTATGAGTGTGTAGAAATGATAAATATAATAAAATAATTGTGTGTGAATAATATAAAGATAAAAACGGTGGAAGACTTGTGGGAGGTTTTAAAATGAGTATTAAATTTTAAAAAGTATGAATTTTATTTAAATTATAGTGTAAAAAATGGTAGATGGAATGAGAATGCTCTTATACATTATACAAGTAGACTAATTTTATTACTCTAATTGTAAAATTATATAGCGTAATAAAATCACTTTACATGTAAATTGTAAGTGATGAAAAAAATAGTAAGTTTTTATGATATAACATAATTACGCTATACACATAATTTCCATGTATTTACCAAAAGACCATCGTGTGATTCTGCTATTCAATTTGCACGCTTCACATGGTTTTTGTGCTTTGTACGTTATTCACCTCTAATACATGTCTATCTATATCTATATGTATGTGTGTACATATATATATATATATATATAAAAACATTTTAAATGGGTTATGTAAGAATTTTTGGATAATAAACATTTTGAATTTTAATAATGCAAATTTAATCATGATTATTATTAAAATATATTAAGTGTTAAGGCAAGTAAAGTTAGATACCGGGTTATATTTAACTCTTACGAAACCATTGCGAAGCACAAGTCGCCCACTGGTATATATTATATCCAATAAATTTATGTTTTAGTTCTATAGTAAGTATAAAAGAAACGGACAATTTATCCGATTTTACCAATAATTGGTCGGCATTCACCTGTTATGGTGTAGACATACGATTTTGACTTAAAAGATCATATAAATTACATTACTTGAAATGCAATATGAATGTTTCCGACACATATGCCAATATATTAAGTAAAATTTGTATTTAATTTTAAAAAACCATGAACTATTATAATAATAAAAAAATGAGACTGGCAAGGTGATTTATTAAGTAAAAGAGTACGGTTGAATCAGCAAATAATAATGGTATTTATTATTATTTAAGCATTGACAACTCCGTCAGAAAGTTGAATTACTAACTTTTAACGGCAATTTTAACTTTTCCCATTTCCTTTCTCGTCTAAAATCAAATAGTGTTTTTACTTACGTTTTTTTTAACGGAGAATGTATGTTTTTCAGGACTTTTTTTTGTTATTTTTCAATACATGAACTTTTATAAACACAAACACAAAAACAATAAAACATCCGCGGGCCACCACCACAAGCCGGAGGGCAGCCGCAAAGAGCAAAGAAACATCATTAAGTTCAAATTACACCGATTCAACCAAGCTATTTAAGAATAAATATATGGATATATATATATGTATATATATATATGTATGGCCTACATGATCATTTATATTATAATAGATCAAAGTTAATTAATTATACCTTCTTATTATATTAGCTAGGTAATTTTTATGGACCAAATTACCCTTTCTTGTTAATCAAGGGTTTCCCTTTGGGTGTATAAATATATAGAGAGACTAATTAACATCATTGAACATAACCCTAAACTTCACATAACAATTTCGTGACCCTCTCTCCCTCTATATTATTCGGTTTCCCAAGAACCCTAATCTCCATCACTAATATACATCCTAAAGGAGAACCCGACCAAGCTGACTGTCATGTCGTCTGGATCGTTCTTATCAGCCGCAACCTCTCTCTCTGCTGTGACAGGTATGTTTTAGTTATAGGTTTATCATTATATTCATGTTTTCTATTATCTTGTATCAGGACCAAAGTTAGACATGGACGGTTTTGATGTTTCTCATGGTCGTGGCAAATTTACTATTTCTTTAAATTCTCAAGTGTTTGGTTATGGTTTTTTGGATGGGGGTCTTTATAGATTAGAACTAGATGATAATTTTTCTAAATCTTTGTTGTCATATAATATTAATGAATCACTCACAAAGATTAAAGAGAAACGAGACTTCTTCTATGTTGTGGCATCAACGTTTAGGCCACATCTCACGATCGGTTAGCCCGTGATGTAACACAAAGTGTACACCTTTTAGTATCAAATTATCCTCTTATTTTAGTAAAACTCCATGCAAATTCGTTGTATTCGGTACTTATTTGAGTTATTTATGAATTTGCAGGTCCGGGCGCCCGCCCGACAAAGAAACGATGAAAAGATGTCGTTTTTCGGACAAAAATCAAGAATTTGCCAAAAGTGCATGACCATGCTAAGAAAGTGCATGACCATGCAGAGAGCCGGTGCATGACCATGCTAAGGAAGTGTATGGCCATGCTGAGCAACTGCACCATCATGCACTTTATGGGTATGATGGTGCACCTTTATCGGAACCCGTGCACATCTAATACCATGCCAAAGTGCATGACCATGCTAGGAAAGTGCATGACCATGCTCTGAAATGGCACCATCATGCGCCTTATGTGCACGACGGTGCCACTTTATTGGAACCCGTGCACATCTACTATCGTGCCAAAAGTGAAACTGCACCATCATGCACTTTTTGTGCACCATCATGCACTTCCGAGGGCACGAGCCCGTGCACTATCCGATGCCGAGGACAAGACACATTAATTTTGAAAGTGCACTAGCTGGTGCCGAAAATGTACGACCATGCACTTTTTGTGCATGATCGTGCACTTTTTTGGAACCTGCAACTCTGAGCCGCCGAAAGTGAAAGTTTGACTTACCCAAAATAGTGCACGACCATGCACTTTTTGTGCATGACCATGCACTTTGTCCAGAAGCTTATAAACACTTATTTTCACTTCATTTTGATATGTGGAGCCTTGGTGATTCTCTCTCAACCCTTGAAAATTAGTTTATGTGTTCCTTGAGAGTTTGAAGGCTTCCACCATCCTCAAGATCCATCATTCCATTCTTCAATCCTTGCTTGATCTTAGTTTTCATTCCTTTGTTCTTGAACATGTTTTGTAAGCTTATTTCTAGTTTGATTGTAGTTTTACTAAGCCTTATGGGCTAATTACTTTTGCTATCTGGACAATGTTGAAACTCTTATTAATGTGATATATTATCTATGCATGATTTTGGTAAAGTGGTTTTCTTTCAAGAATATGGTTGAATTTATAAGTTGATATTGATGGTGTTCATGCTTGTTATGTTACATAACCTTGTTAGTTTTGTAAATGTTTAGGCATTCATGTTGGAAAACTATGTTCTAGATGTTTGTTTGTAAACTTTGAATGTTCATAAAATCTTTGTTTACATAACTAAGTTAGGAATGACTAGTAAAAATTAACTTGGTTGTATAATTATTGATGAGTATGAAACCCTACACTTAATATTGGAAAATTGATGAGTGTTGTTATGATTATTGACTTGGTGATGACTTGCCAGTTAAAGTTTCATAAGTTTATATTAATTCATGAATTTGGCTACTTTAGTGTAATCTTAGGTGGTTAGAATGTTGTTCATGCTAGCTTTCCTTTAATTATAAGACTTTGTTGTTTTGACAAACAAGTTAGTCTATGTTTATCTCTTGATTGAAAACCCATCATGATGATTATTTGCTAGTATTAGGTTGCTTTATTGTAATCTAGTATTTATGTTTAGATTAATGATGTTTTACCATATTATTTCTATTTTATCATATTAGTAGAGTGGATTCATGTCTAGGTAGTTTGTTGGTTTGATTATATTCTTGTGTTTTTACTTGCTTATTTTCATTGTATGCAAATTTAGTTAATTAAAATTCAACTTAAGATTTACTTGTTCGGTTGGTCATTTACAAAGATTTAGTACTAGAAATTTGTCGTGTCCATGGATTGATACTCGGTTCTTACCGACACTTCATTACAAATGATAGGTACACTTTCCTTTCATGTGTGGTTTAGTTGTAGGTGAAAACCTATTTTAAAACCCGATTTGTATGGAACTTTTAGTTAGATTTATATATATATATATATATATATATATATATATTCACACACGTCAGCCCGCCTCGTGAAGAATGAAGTCTTACCACATCTCGATTTCACCAATTTTGGAACATGTGTCAAATGCCTTAAAGGCAAAATGACATCAGCAAATAAGAAAGGCGCCACTAGAAGCTCTAATTTATTAGAACTCATTCATACTGATATTAGTGTACCTTACCCCATTGCTGGCATAGCTAGACATACTTCATTTATCACTTTCATTGATGATTATTCCCGATATATGTACCTGTATCACATAAAGAAAAATATGAATATGTAACAACTTTTAAAGATTATAAAACTGAAGTTGAAAACAATTAGATCGTCAAATGAAAGTTGTCAGATCAGATAGAGGAGGTGAATATTATGGAAGACATACTGATGTGGGTCAGGCCCCTGGTCCATTTTATGAGTTTTGTAAGGGCCATGAGATCGTGAACCAATATACCATGTCAGGTACTCCTCATCAAAATGGTGTCGTTGAACGGAGAAATCGAACCCTTATGGATATGGTACACAGTATGTTAGCCAACACTAATTTACCTCTATTTCTCTGGACTGAAGCCTTAAAAGCAGCCGTTCATATACTCAATAGAGTTCCTTCTAAGTTTGTCCCTAAAACTCCTTATGAACTTTGGACAGGAAGGAAACCAAGTCTTAATTATATGAAAGTATGGAGCTGTATTGTTGAAGCAAAACTTTATAATCCTTTTCTAAAAAAACTTGACTCTAAAACTGTTACCTGCTTCTTTATCGGGTATCCTGAAAATTCAAAGGGTTATCGTTTCTATTGTCCTTCCCATGTCACTCATATTGTAGAAACCAAGCGTGCCGTGTTCCTAGAAGATTACAAGATCAGTGGGAGCATTACTAACCCTTATGAAGAATTGCAAGACGTAGCTTCTCTCTCTGCTGTGACAGGTATGTTTTAGTTGTAGGGTTTATCATAATATCCATGTTTTCTATTATATGCTTGGACCTATGCTTGTAACAAAGAAGACCACTAGCCTTTATATCTCTTATAATCTCTTTCAAGATGACCTCTTTTTCTTTAAACACTCTTTCGTTTCTCGCCTTGCATAGTCTCCAACAAGTGATTATGATTATCTCATGAAACACCTTCTTTTTATTAGCTCCAAAATTGACGGTCTTGTAAAGCTCTAAAAGATCTCTAACTTTGAAAACAAAAATAGGAGGAACTTCACACCAACAACTTATATGCTTCCAAACCACTGCTGAAACACCACACCCTGTCATGATGTTGTCCATCGTCTCCACCCCTGAATCACATAAAGGACACACACATTCTATAACCTGAATATGCTTGAATCCAATACTTTCCCACCCTTCCTGTTATATATTCTTTTATAAAATTAAACTTTTAGATTTAAAGTGTTAATTGTTGTTTTTTTAGTATTGGTCCTATTTATTGTTTTCTATAAATATGTGAGTCAATAAAATAAGTTGATGAGATAGATAATACAACCAAACAAAAAACCAAGTTATTTATTTATTTAGTATTCCCCGTATTACGAGTATTGTTTTATATTAGTTATTTTTAATATTTATTTATTTTTTGAATTTTATGAAAGTTAATATACTTATGGTTTGATAATAAATGAGATATCCAGTTTAAAAGCTATATGGGTTTGATGAGACCTAAGACCCGCTTATTTTATTTACTATAAAATTGTTTTTTTTATTATAAATAATATATATATATATATATATATATATATCTTTTTTTAAATAAATCATATATTAATTTTTAGTATATCCCTACTTTATAAAATTTTTATATCAAATATTTAGTGAGATTAGTTTTTTAAATTTAATGAGATGTTATAACCCGTTAACGAAATATCTAGGTTTGATGAGACCCATATCCGTGAATTCGGGTCAAATGCATGAGAAACCTCCATTTAAAAATCAAGGAAATCTGGTGACTCCAAAAAAAGGGGAGCGATCACATCGCAACACGTAAGATTTTATGGTTTCGTTTATATATATTGTAGATTTATTTTTACGGTAGTTCTTACGGTTTTTATACCTTTAGCAGTTTATCTCTTACGGTTTTTATACCTTTAGCAGTTTAGCTCTTACGGTTTTTATACTGGTAATAAGTTTTGGTATTATATATATTTTTAATACACTTAGGTACTAACACTAATAGAATATTAAAACTTATCTGGAAAGAGAAAATATAATGATAAAGCTATAAAAAATATTATTTAATTAAAAAATATAAAGAAAAATAAAATGTAGTGATTCTTAGTGTGATTTTCAGTGACTTTAGAGCATTCTCATCCTATTTATTATCTCTAAATCCAAAATTACAATAAAACACACTATATTTCTCTTTCCTTTCAATTAAATAATATTTTTCTATAATTTTATCATACAATTTATCTTTCATTCACTCACAACCACTTTTAAAATATATTAAAAATTATATGATGTGAATAGTAACTTTTCAAATATACATAAAAATAACTGCATTTCTCTCCCTTTCACTCACAACACTCCTAAACCACTTTCTAAATTATAAAATCCTCACTCATAATTTTTGATGGATTGAATGTGAATGCTCTAATATGTGAGTGTTTTCGTCATTTTTAATTGAATCGTCCAAATAAGTCATGTTTAAATAAATACCCCTTTAAAAAATGCATGCTCATATTCGCATAAGCTCGTATTCGTCACACTTTCAGCCGTTGAAGAAGTAACCAGGCGCCAATTACGATCGTAATACATGATTAATTTGAAGGGACGTTTTCAATTTCGATTATGATATATATTATAAGTATAATCGGAAAGTTTAATCTTTTTACAATTTATTTGCGCGATTACATTATAGGATGACTGATGTGTGTCTAATGAATGCTCTTTCTAAGGAACTCACAACTAAGCTTTAAATTTATTAAACGAAACTCCTAATGAATCCACACACAACCAGCAAGTGTACCGATCACAAGTAGTATAAACCTAAGAACTTCGAGTATCAAACACAAGGACATGTGAGAATGCCTATGATCACTAAACTCTAGGCACGACCTTCTTAAGAATAATATTTTTTATTGACTTTTAATAATCAAACTACTTGACCTAATTTACTTTAATTAAATTAATTAACTAACTTAACTTAACTAAAGAAACTGACAGACAAAACTTTCTTAATTTAGAAACTTAACTGACAATGGAGAAAACGTCTACCTAGGTAAGAATCAAATTGACGGTCTAACAAGCTAATAGATTGAATGATCTCACGACACCGGTATCTAAAGATGACACAACTAAGGCTTGCTCAAGAAAGCTAGATCACCTCTCGGTCTCACTAACAAACCCTAACTTACACTTAATTGATTTTAAGAACAAACCGGGAAATGAATGCTAAGGTGTTCTAATGTCGACTCTCCTCTCGGTCTCACCGACACACGACCCTAATGGAGACGAATACTACGCAACCAAGGATAGAGGAAAATTTTGATTTAAATTAAACTAGACCAACTAATCGCTCACAAACCCAAACCCGACAAGAACTGAACCCGCTCTCGTGCAATCCTAATCCTAACAAGTAAAACCTATGAGACGACTTACTTCCTATCACCTCTTGGTCTCTAATAAGGTTCTTACCCGCTGACCTATTTCAATTAAAATCTCAACAAAACTCTACGGTTGTACCTACTGCAAATAACCTCTAAACACAAAGTAAAGACTTGAACATGCAACTATCAATCAAAACCAATTCAATTAATCGAAGCACGAGATTATGAGATAAAACCACTAAAATCACAGCCACTAAACACAACCTAATTCATCATTAAACCAAACTTTCAATAGCAATTCAAGTCATATTAATCAAACAATCCATTTAGTTCATCAAAACCGGACAATAACCATCTAACCTAGGTAGAACAAAGAGGTTTAGCCAATCATAACAACGAACAGTAGATAAAATATATATAAATGATAAATATGTTCATATAAATTTGATTACAAAAGGTTTGAATGATTAAAAACCAAAAACGAACTCACGAACGTTAAAATAGTCAAAACCGACAACCGAAGGATAAAAGACAGAACCGTAAGCTTGTTCTCCTTGGTTTCTCCTCTAGAGCAGGTGTGGTGGCTGGAAATATGATTTTAAATTCGTTCATAGGGTATTAGCCCTTTATATATATGTTTAAACACCTCTTTCCTAATATAAAATAGGTTAAAACAAGCTCACGAAACCCACTAGAAGATAAAATAGTTGTATTTTTTATTTATAATTGTTCTTGGGCACTTGGGCGCTGCGTAGCGTGACCATGGACCCCCACCTTGGTCGCGTGGTGCGGCCAAGGCCATTTTGTCCGTTTCTTCGTTTTCCAGCTTGTTTATCTTCGAAGGCGCATACCGGCTTCATCCGAATCTTGTTTGAGCTGATTCTTTCTTCATTAAACTTGTTTTTCACTCTCTTCAACCATGGAATCTACAATAATCACAAACATGTAATTTCATGCAAGAATAATAAATAATCATTAACAGTTTACGCACAAAACAACACAAAAACGGAATAAAACGCTATGTGTTTTGCAACACATCAACGACGGAGATACTGATATTTTGTTTCTAGAGCTTTTATTTTTCACGGAGAAGGTTTTTTGTGAGTTTCCTGATAAGGTTTATAGAGAATTGTTCTACGTTCATCAAATCAACATAATCAACCATACATTTTCATATACCATGTTAGGAAACTTTAAAAAGTCTCTTCCATGGTGAAGAAGAAGAAGAAGAAGAAGAATTCTAGATAATTCTTGAAACGAAATATCATTATCTTTGTCATCATTTAGCATAATTGCACAAAGAAATTAACGAAATATAAAACTTTTCAGGTATATCATACCCAAATCGAAATCATCCATCCAAATTAACCACATATTACTATCGTGATTGGTGTCTGATTAGTTATTGAACGACAGTTGGAATTATGATAAATACGACCCGACGTGAAAATGAACAAGGATTTTTTAGGTGTTTATCTAAATTTGATTTATTAGTGAAATTCAATTAAAAAAAACGAAAATACTCTCACGTGTGGGGCTTCTCAATTAAGTTTAGTGTTAGTATCTAAGTCTGTTACAAAAGGTAAAACATAGTAACCAAATATGTTACTTGAATATATTAATACCTAAACATGTTACTTTTAAATACCACGTGTACAAAATTAGTGATTCCAAAATGAAAACATAAGAACTCAAACAATGTTAATGAGGTGGATCTGATTGCAATAGAAATGAAAGATTAAGAATTGGAATAGCAAATTTTAAATTACTGGACTGAAATAATATTTTTTAACAAACCATAACTATGAAGTTACTGATTCTAAAACAAAAATTTATTTTGAATATTGAATAGTTTAGTTATTCATTTGCGTATGCATGAAAGTTGAAGTTATAAATATTTCTTCATCACAAGGAACAACGGCTATTCCTGAATTTTTTACCTAACTAGTATATTTAGTAAAATTATTTACTAATATTGTATAGTTTAAAAAATAATTACCAAAATTGGTATTTTTAGTGGGACCCATCACCCATTCACCAACTTCATCTTCTTCCATCTAAACCTATTTTCTATCTCTCTCTATCTAGACCACCCCAAGTCCAATCAATACTCCGGTGTTAGTGCACGATTTTGCGTCTCGAGTCTTTGTAATTATCGTTAATGTTTATTTGATTATTTTAATGTAATATTTTAATGTTATTTATCTAATTCGTTATGTTTAGTTTAGTTCGCTAGGAATGTTAGCGAACTAAGACTAGTTCGTTAAGGTTAAGTCTAGTTCGCTAGGGATGTTAGCGAACTAGGACTTTATAATGTATTCCCTCCTGATTCGTTAAGGGATGTTAACGAATCAGGGGGTTGTTCGTTAAGTTAAGTTATTTAACGAAGGGGATGCTGGTTCGCGAGGGGATGTTAGCGAACCAGATCGTCTTCTATAAATAGTGAACCACTGTTCACTTGTAAAGTGTTGAAGTTTTGAGAGAATTAACATTATTCAGAAAATTTAAAGTATTCTCTCTCTCTCACAAGCTTCACGTTAATCTTATTGATAATATATATATAACTACTAACAATCAAGCTAAGGTATTAAAGAGTTAGATCCGTATAATTAATATCAATGAATAGATCTGGATCAGATCTAAGATATTGATTAGAACGAGTGACAAAGAAAAGGGGATCAAACAAGTGGTATCAGAGCTTTCGGGGCTCAATTCACTTGGTTTGATTGTTATTGTTATAGTTTTTGTGTTTATTTTTTGTTTGGATTGAATTTGAATCAATTTGGGTTGTTTTGGATTGAATCTGAATGGATTAGAGTGAATCTGGTTTCGTTAAGGTATTATTGATGTTCAATTGAGTGGAATTGGATTGTGAATTGGATCTGTGATGTGTATTGGGTTTTCGGTTTAAGTCCGTAAACAGGGGATTGATTTTGGTTGAAATTGGTTCGTGTATGGTGATAATCGGTTACGAGATGAGTCATGTTGAAATGGCGTTGTGATTATGAGAGTTTGGTATATTATTTGTTAAGATTGGTTAAGATTTGAGTGAGTATTACGGATCTGGAATTAATAAGTTTCTGGGTTTGATCTTCATATTTCTGGAAAATTGTTCTTGAATGTTTGAAGATTTGAAGATGAATGCGATTCGTTATAAAGTTTCATGCGATTCGCTATGTCTTTAATTTGATTCGCTATCAATTCTTACCATTCGCTAATCAGTTAGCTAACTGATTCGTGTGGGTTAATTAACTCGTGTTATCTAGTTCGTTAACTAGATAACTGATTCGTTTGACACGTGTTTGTCTTGGAATTTGTGCTCTAACAACTTTTTGCCACGTGGCAGAAAGGAGTCAAGTTTGTTACAAACGGTTGTAACAACCTAATTCGTTATAGTATAATTCGTTATAGTGTGATTCGCTAATACACTGTAGCTGATTCGTTATCTTAATTCGCTATAATTCGTTATAGTTAACTCGCTAAGCTCTCCTTAGTAATTCGTTAAGTTGACTTGGTCAATTCGCTTGATCAATTCGTTAAGTTGACTTGGTCAATTCGCTTGATCAATTCGTTAAGTTGACTTGGTCAATTCGCTTGATCAATTCGCTAAGTTGACTTGATCAATTCGTTTGGTCAATTCGTTAAGTTGACTTGTGATTCGTTAAATCTTCATCACATTCGTTATCTGTTTCGCCATTTGGGTGATTCGTTAACTTTGTTTGTGATTTGTTAAGTTGACTCGCTAGGTTGACTTTTGATTCGCTAACACACTCACCTCATTCGTTAAGATTTGATTCGTTATAACTCAATTCGCTACACTATTCACAGTTCGCTACAACTGTTCACAGTTCGCTATTGCTGATTCACTGATTCGTTAAGATATTTTATTATTTGATTAAGTTTTCAAAGATTGCTGGTATGTATGCATTGGCATCTCAAAATATGTTGATGCAACAAATGTTGCAACTTGATACCGAGATAGGTTCACATTCTAAATGTCCAAGATTGATGAAGTTCAGTGACTTTGCCAAATGGGAACCTCGGTTTCGTGCACATTTGGGATCTGTTCATCCTGACTGTTCTTATTGTCTTGATGAGGTTTATGTTGCACGAATGATTGGTGATGATACTATTGGGTATACTCCTAAAGCTGTTTCTCAATACTCACAAGAAGAGAAGAAAGCTTTAGAAATCGAGATAAAAGCATATTCTACTTTGACTATGGCTTTACCAGAGAATATTTTTCATCAAGTTGGAAGTATCAAGAGATGTGCATCTTTGTTTCAACATCTTCGGATGAGAAGCATGGGAAACACAGCTGAGAGTAAGAAAGTGATGCTCAAGTTTCAATTTCGAAACTTTAATTTATTGAAAGGAGAAACAGTTGAAGAGATGACTACAAGATTTAGTCACTTAATTGCTGAAATGGATAAAATGAAAATGGAAATTTCTGAAAGAGATAAAATTGACACTATCAAGAGTGTGCTTCCTAGTTCCTATTCAACATTTCTCATGGTTTTGAAAGAGAATGATTATTTTCTGAATGAAGATTTGACAGCACTTGAATTTCTACAAAAGATCGAAGCTAGAGAATATGATCTTAAGTGTCAAAAATCTTCCAAAGAAAATCAAGATCCGGCTTTCTATGGTGGAAGTATGCCTCTGAGTTCAACGATTTCACCTATCACTGCTTTTCTTACTCATGCCGCAAGTGAAAAAGAATCTGCTATATTTAATGATCCAAAAGTTTGTTTTTACTCTGCTGGTAATTCAGGTGGTTCAGGAAGTTCTACTAGTACTAATCCATTTGCTACACCACCTAGTGTGAATATGAAGGAAGCTGAGCAAAATTTTGCTTTTCTGACGGCATTTATGTCCTCATATGAAAACTTGGTGAGTAGTAAAATTGCCACAAGTGAGTTAACAGATGAGGATTATGATCAGATAGATCCGGATGATCTAGAGATCATGGATTTGAAATGGAATATGGCCATGATTGTTCGTAAAGTTAAAAGATTCATGCAGAGAACTGGAAAAGATCTTCCAGCATTAAACAAGAAGTTGGGTTTTGACAAATTGAAGGTGAAGTGTTATAATTGTCAAGAATTCGGGCATTTCGCTAAGGAATGTGACAAACCAAGAAAAGAATACACTGGACCTCGTGGTCAAAGTCAAAATGCTTCTTCACCACGGGGAAGTGATGCTGAAAAGAAACCATCTTCTTCAACAACACAAGCAATGTTAGCAGATGGGACTGATTGGTCACAACGGCTACTATGCAATGATGTTCAAGCAAATTTAGCTATGTTTGGGTTACATGAAGATTGTCAAGATGCTACTGCTAGTGTGATGTCTTCAGATAATGATTCTGGATCTGATTCTGACGATTCTTGTGACAAGTCTTCTGAATCAATGTTTGCTTGCATGGCTAAGATCAATGAGGTTAGTAATTCTATTTCTTCTACTTCATTTGTTAAAGCATCATGTGTTGACTGTGAATCTAACAACTCTAAGTTAGAAGTTTTGAAAATCAAAATGATAATCTTATAAGAGAAATTGCTTCTCTTAAGAACACTTATCGACAATCTCTTGAGTCTCAAATGAAATCTCGAGAAAAGATTGAAGCATTGTCGACAAGTAATCATGATCTCAAAGCCGAGTTATCTGTGAAAATGACCACTAATGACCAAAAGTTTCAGGAAATCTTGAAACATCGTTCTAAGATAACTGAGCTTGAGAATGAGGTTCTTGAGTTGAAGAACAAGTTGGGTAAATTTCGAAATTCTTCATTTTTATTGAATGAAATTATTGAAGTTTCTGGAAAACAAAAAGATTCTAAGAAAGGTATTGGTTTTGTTGAAATTCTACCACCTTTTCATAATGATTATAAAATTAATCCTTTTGCAAGAAAAGAAGAGGATTTGATTCAAAAGGAATCTGTGATTTCTGAAAAATCTAAAATGATTAAACCTGAAATTGTTAAACCCCAAGTTGCTCCTCAAAAATCTCATGTCCAAAGCAAAAAGGTGTTTGTTGAACACAATGACGAGGTCATTATCGAGGATGTGTTTGAACCAGAGATTATACACAAGAATAAGAACATTCCCAGTTCTAATCATATTCTGTGCGAACCTCATGAATTTGAGGAAGCAGTGTATAGTTCACACAAACCTCAAGCGAGAAAGGAAAATTCAAAGAAAGTGAACTCTATGAAGGCAAAGAAGTCAGTTAAACCGAAAATTTCTGATGAGGATTTAATGCGTTTCATTAATCCTTCTAGTTCTAAGCCATCTGCTGCTAGAGTTTTTAAGTTAAAAGGAATGGACACAATGTTCACTGAAAAAGACATTCCAATAAGTATTATCAAACCTGAACTTATTGAGAGTGTTTTTGTCAATGAAACTTCAAAAATTCAAGAACTTGAACGTGTGTATGCTCAAACGAAAACATCAGTTCAGTGTGATCCATTAACTAAGGCAAAACAATTTTTAAAACAAGCTAAGAAGATTAATTTTGTTAAGTCAACTGGAACAGATACACTAAAAAGTTTTTCAAACAGTTCTAATTTAGATTTTTATTTAAAGAAGAAATCTGAATTATCTGATGAGTTTGCTAAGAGCATGACTAAAAATGTGAGTCATAATCAATCATCTGCATCATTTATTCCAATTTCTTTCTAAACATCATCATGTAGACATGCGAACGTGTTTTTTATGCAGTCAACAAGGTCATGTTGTGAGAAATTGCAGTCAACAGAACTATCAGAATCTTCATCCTTTTCTCAAGGACAAATCTAAGCCAATTCCAGTGGTTAAGGAGATTCTGAAACGACCAGTGTCGTTTGCTGATGATACTCATATTTTATTCTCTGATGTGAATCCTCGGAAGGTGTTTCAGATCAATGAGACACACGGTTAACCAAAATTCATTCCAACTGAACCTATATGTCAAAACAGAAATTCAAACATTGTTCAAGCAGCGTACTTAAGATGAAAGTCTAAGAAGCCTGTAACTTATTCACAAGTGGCTGAACAACAATTGAAAACTGTTAAAGTTAATGATCAAAGAGAAAACCAAAAGGTGCCCAAGACTGAGGCCTGGGCTGCCTTTTTGAACTAATCACTTTTGTTTATGTGTAGGGTTCATCCAAGATCATTTCTGGTGAAAACTGGATCATGGATAGCGGATGTTCTCGTCATATCACTGGAAATCTCGACCTATTAACCAACGTAAGAAATATTCAAGGAGGTTATGTAGCGTTTGCTGGGAATTCTGGAGGCATGATCACACAAGAGGGTGAAGTTTCAAATGGTCACATTACGTTTGAGAAAGTGAATTATTGCGATAAGGTTGATCATAACTTATTGAGTGTATCGCAGATTTGTGATAAAAAGTACACTACAATATTTACTGACAGAGAGTGTCTTATCTTGAAACCGGGTTTTATTATTCCCGAGGACATGGTTGTCATGCGATCACCACGATCAAATGATATTTATGTCTTAAACATGAGTTCTAAGATATCAACATCGATCGAAACATGTTTTGTCTCGAAAGCAACCAAGAAAGACTCGATTCTATGGCATAGAAGAATGGGTCACATTCATGTTAGAAAGATGAACTATTTAATGGCAAAAAATTTAGTTGAGGGTGTCTCGTTAAAGAACTTTAAGTTATCTGATCACTGTGTTGCATGCAAGAAGGGCAAACAAAAGAAGAAGACACATCATTCTAAGTTATTGAATTCCATTAATACTACTCTTGAACGACTTCATATGGATTTGTTTGGTCCAGTGAATCATGCGAGTATTTCTGGAGACTGGTATTGTCTTGTAGTGACAGATGATTATTCAAGATATTCATGGGTGTTATTTATGAGTTCAAAAGATCAAACATCTGTTTTGGTACAAAACCTTATTACTAAGATAGAATCACTGTATAAACAAAAGGTGAGGAGAATCCGAAGTGATAATGGTACTGAATTCAAAATCACTATTTTGGATTTCTTTTGTATTCAAAAGGGAATTCACTGAGAATATAGTACACCTTATGTACCACAACAAAACGGTGTTGCTGAAAGGAAAAATAGAACTCAGATTGAAGCTGCACGTACAATTCTTGCTGATTCAAAGCTTCATATTCAATTTTGGAATGAAGCAGTGAACACAGCTTGTTATACACTTAATCGGGTTCTAACAGTAAAACGACTCAAGAAGACAAGCTACGAAATATTAAATAACAGAAAACCTAATTTAAAGCACTTGGAACCATTTGGGTGTCTGTGTACAATGTTGAAGAAGGATTCGGGTAAATTTGATGAAAAGGCTATCGAAGGATATTTCTTGGGATATGCGTCTCCAAAGAAAAGTGTATTTAATTTTACATCTGGCTGTGTTGAAGAATAGTACCATGTGGACTGTCAAAAGTACACAACTCCTCCTCAAGGGAAAGGTCCAGACTGGATGTTTGATTACGATAGTTTATTTAATTCTTTTACTCCTTCGACTGATCACATTGATAAAGATCTGGTTAGAGCATACTTTGAAGAACATTTGAACATTCCAAGCTCTTCAAGTTCTAATGCAGATTAAGTTCAACCAGTTGCTACAACTGAAGAATCTCAAGTTGTTCCTCCTGTTGTTATTGATAGTGCTTCTATCTCTTCTGATGATGATCAAGCTGAGATTCAAGTTATTGATCTTGATAGTGATAATGCTTCATCTCCCGAGTTGGGTGAACATTACACTAATTTATTTGATAATGTTGTTGTTCCTGAAAATCCTACTCTTCGGATTCATGGATATCATCCACAGGACAATATCATTGGTGAACTTGATGTGGGCATTCGTACACGTCATCAAGTTGCTTCGTCAAGCGACAATAATGTATTGTGTGCTTACACTAATTTACACTCTTCGGGAATTGTGAATATTGCTAAATTAAATTGCTTTCTATCTCAAGTTGAGCCAACGACAGCTCGTAAGGCACTTGAAGATCCTTCTTGGGTAGAAGCTATGCAAGAGGAATTACAACAATTTGCACGATTGGGTGTTTGGGATTTAATAGACAAGCCTGCTAGGGTCAAGAAAGCTATTCCAATAAAGTGGGTATTTAAATGTAAAAGGACGATCGAGGGGTGATTGTCAGAAACAAAGCACGTCTAGTGGTGCAAGGTTTTCATCAGCAAGACGGTATTGATTATACTGAGGTATATGCTCCAGTTGCAAGATTAGAGTCGATTCGAATCTTCCTGGATTATGCTGCTTACAAGAATATCAAGGTTTATCAAATGGATGTTAAAAGTGCTTTTCTCAATGGTGAACTACATGAGGAAGTGTTTGTTCAACAACCACCTGGTTTTGAAGATCCTGATTATCCAGACCGTGTTTACCGTTTAAACAAGGCCCTGTATGGTCTACATCAAGCTCCGAGAGCTTGGTATGGCACGCTCGCCGACCATCTGACTGATAATGGCTTTAAACGAGGAACTGTTGACTGCACTTTATTTCATAAAACTGTTGGTGATGATCTTCTTCTAGTCCAGATTTATGTTGATGATATTATTTTTGGGTCTACAAACGACACTTTATGTAAGGAGTTCGAGAAGTCCATGCAAACAAAGTTCGAAATGAGCTCGATGGGAGAGATGAATTTCTTTTTAGGGCTGCAGGTTCATCAATCTGATAAGGGAATCTTCATTCATCAGACAAAATATGTGAACGATGTCTTGAGCCGATTCAAGATAACTGCCGGAAAAATCCCTTCAACTCCTCTTCCAGTGGGTCACAATTTATCACCGGATGAATTGGAGGATACCGTTGATCCGACCCTTTATCGTGCTATGATTGGTTCTCTAATGTATTTAACTGCTTCTCGACCCGACATAATGTTTGCTATTTGTGTGTGTGCTAGGTACCAAGCTAGTCCCCGAGTGACTCACCTGGCAGCGGTCAAGCGTATTTTGCAATATCTACGGGGAAATCCTGACATCGGGTTATGGTACCCCAAAGATAATACTTTCGATTTTACCGCCTATTCAGACTCAGATTATGGAGGATGCAAGATCAACTTCAAATCAACGACTGCAGGATGTCAATTCTTAGGAAACCGGCTTGTTTCCTGGCAGTGTAAGAAGCAGACAACAGTCTCTACTTCAACCGCCGAAGCTGAATATGTTGCAGCCTCGAGTTGCTGTTCCCAGGTTCTGTGGATACAACAACATCTTCGCGACTACGGTTTGAAGTTTCTTACTACTCCCATCTTGATTGATAATTCTGATGCGATTAGTATCACCAAGAATCCTGTACAACATTCTAAAACGAAACATATCGAGATTCGATATCATTTTATACGGGATTGTTATGAAAAGAAATTAATTGATCTTGAGAAAGTACACACTGATTTTCAAAAAGCCGATCTGTTTACCAAAGCATTTGATAAAACTCGTTTTATTTTTTTTTTTGCTTGGTTTAAATGGATTGAAGACCCTTGCTGAGATCCTAAAATTAGGATAATTATTTTTTAATTGCTTTATAGATTTAGTCTAATTTTTTATGTTTTAGATTTTAGGGGGTGAAAAGTGTAGAAAATACAAAAGAATTTGTTTTCGTTTGTATAGATAAAATCCAAAAACATTAAAAAAAATCTTTTCAAAATTAAAAAAAAAAATATTATGATTTCTGTTCTTAAATTGTCTTTTCCTTTAAAATTTAGAAAAATCAAAAACATTTTAAAATTCTGAAAAAACAAAAAGAATGTGATTTATGTTTTGTACAGAAAAATCCGAAAATCCAAAAATATTGTGAAGATTATTTCGTTTGTAAGAAATTTGAAAAAGACAAAAATATTTTTTTTTAAATTTTGTACAGAGAAAAACCAAAAAGATTTTTAGATTATTTTCTCGCTGAAAATTATGTCGGTTATTTAAGTTTGTGAAGCATGCTTGCATGTCTTGGTCCTATGATTCACTTGTGAATTGAAGGTTAGCCATTAATTTATTCTCTTAAGTTAACTGGGGCGATTAAGTTATCTTTATTCTATTTTTTATGCTCCTCAAAATTTTGAGTTTTTGAAGCAAAAAAAAAAAAAATGATAGTACATTGATTATCTTGACCCCAAGTTTAGCAAAAAGTAAGCTTAAAATACTGTGTGCTTAATTGTATTGGTGTATTTGTAGGTCTTAAAACAACCCAGTAGAGTAAAGTATGTGATATAAACATAAAGAAACGCCAAATTGAAAGGGGTGTTAGTCTCTAGCAAAAGTCTTGGTGAGGATGGCAGAAATGTAATAACCAGTCATACTCAAGCCTTATATTTGTTGATCACCCAAAAATCAAATAAAGCAAATAACAAGCGTTAGGATTCTGAATATTGTGAGTCTTTATGCGGCTTAACCATCTGGGTATTCATATGCATGAATATTTCACTCGCTTTCTAGAGCAAACCCAAAGTCATTAAACTTGATCACCGCTGTACCTCGTACAATTTACATTACTGACTTGATCAAAATCCGTTGTTAGTCATACAATTGTTCCTCCCTTGCGTGTGTCTTAATACCATTAATAAACGGATCCCAGGGGATACAATGTATGTAAGCCGACAGATGGACTCGTGCATACTCACTCACAGTAAAGGAAACTTGATGCCTCTAAGCTTGAACCGAGATTAGAGGCTGATAATTTCTGATATTCTGTGCTGATAATTTAGATTTATGTGGACAACAATACCAATGACTGACTTATCGCCAGTCATAATATCGCTGAAATATAAAACTGTGATGGAAGGGCAGTTTGGTCAATATGATTCTCTGCTCAAACTCGACAAAATTACAAAAATATGTACTGTTTTTGATAAAATCTTTGAAAAATACAAAAAGATTATTTATTTTTAATAGTTCGGATATTTTTCTATAAATACATTCGTTAATTCTTTAATTTTTACAAAATACCAAAAATATTTTCGTTTTCTTTATACTAAATTTTTTAAATAATTTTTAAGTTAAGTTTCGGTAATCTGAAACAATTTTAACGTATTAGGTTGTCGGGATATAAAGGTTTCTCGATAATTTAACTTATTGATTTATTTCTTTAATTTAATCATTTATTTATTTAATTTAAAATTAAATAAAAGGGTTTAATTCGCTAAAATCCAATTCGTTATGTATGGTTAACGAACTTGATGATTCTTTAGCGAACTAGCTTCTGGTTCGCTAACCTAATTCGCTTCCGCACTCTGTAACGAATCATCCCTTCGTTATACATATTTAACGAATCATGACACGAATCATGTCTTGATTCGCTCTCTTTAATTTAACGAATCACATTGTGATTCGCTAACATAAGGTAACGAATTGAGTTAGCGAATGGGCTAATTCGCTAAATTTAAGTTATACGAATCGTCTGATTCGTGCAAGCTGTGCCTAGGTTTTCGTTATCGCTATATAAGACAAGATAACGAATAGCATTTCACTGTTCGTCTTCTTTCTTCATCTTTCAGAAACTATTCAAATTCTCTCTGATATTTTCGATCTTTGTGTTTGAACATTTCAAAGATTAATTTTAGTTTCTAATGTATACATGTCTTTTGCGATATCATTTTCGTCAACAATGACATTGATTTAACTGTTTAATTATGTGATTTTAGAGGTTTAAGGGTTTTGACCTTCTGAAATTGTTTTGTGTATAATTTATGTTTTTAATTGTCTGATTTTGATATAATTTTGATCGGAATCCCTTTCCGATACCCTTGGTGGACTCTAATCATCTTTTGAATATTGTTTGCTGGGTTAATTATTGTTGTGTATTCTTGATAATTGCTGTTGGTTCGTTGATCCTTTGTACACTTAGGTAATGAGTCTCAATCTCATTCACCTACAATTAACGACTGTGTTTCTGAGCTCAACGAGCTGATTATCGTGATAGTTCAACGATGATTATGGCCGAATTGAATCTGGGTTAAGATGTTGACTATTATTGTTCTTGATAACTTTGACCTTGACTTTGTGAAGTCAAAGAAAAGTCTTAATTTTGACCATTCGTTAGTCTTAGCGAATTGGAACTGTTTCGTGTCCAATTCGTTAAGATTTTTCACGAACTAGTTTAGCGAATAAGACGTCACACGAATCAGAGTTTGATTCGCTTAAAATATAACGAACTAGAGTTTAGTTCATTAACTTAATTAGTGATTCGCTAGGTCCAGTTCGTTAAGTTATTTACTTGATAGCGAATCGGCTGATTCGTTATCTTTGTATAACAAATCAGTGTGATTGTTAACGAATAACAGTTAAAAAAAACAAAAAAAAGCTTTAATTAATTAACTAAATTGAATATTCAATCAATTTAATTAAAGGATTTAAATCGTCTAATACGCATAACTAGATTAAATACATTTTTTTTATATATTGCGTGTTATCTATTCTTATATACTGTTTTTAATTTATATAGTAACAATGGCTGATCAAGAACAACAAATTCAACCGCCACAAGAACAACCGTCACAGGAACAACCACAAGGACAACCACCCAAGCTCAACAAGTCGAAATGATTATATTACCGTTCGATAAGAAGCACAACATATGTGCTTATGTCTATCATGATGTGGCTGATTTAAGGACGTTCGGAGCTATGTTGAATTTCTTACGCCGTTCAAAGATACATTATGCAATCACTGCCAAACCTAAGGTGTATCTTAGTATTATCAGGCAGTTCTGGAACACGGCAGTATATGTTGAGGAAAGTAATTGGGTTCAAGCTACAATTAATCAGATTCCGATCACGATTGATGTTGAGGTCATTCGTCGGGTACTTCAGTTTGACGACAGTGACGATTACCCGAGTGAATTTGACAGGACGTTGGTTAGGGGGTTATTCACAAGATTAAATTATGGGGGTGATATTCGTCGATCAATGTTGAACAAGAATGGGTTGTGTCCACCTTACAAGTATTTGTTGCATGTCTTGCTTCATTGCTTGAGTGGACGTCGCGGTGGTTTCGATGAATGTAGACTGAGCTTAGAATCGGCATTTGTTGCTTTAATCCTGAACAAGCCATTCAACTATTCAGAACTCATCTTTGATCATTTGAAAGAGCAAGTTCAGCAAACTCTACCGACAAAGAAGTTCTTGATGTATCCACGCTTTCTACAATTAATTATTCAAGATTTGATACCGGATTTGGTGATTGATCGATCGTTGGTGAACGATGTTCTTGATATGGAACATATGAAAGCTGAAACGGTGCATCGGATGTTGATTTATCGAAAGGATAAGCCACAAGACAAAAGGATGATTGGTCATATAATCAATCCAGATTATGTATATCCTCCTAATGAGCGCTGGATCCATGATGACTCGGATTCCGAGCGTGAAGGGGGAGAAGGTGGGAACAATGATGGTGGGGATGATGATGGTAACGATGGTGATGGTGATGATGGAGCTGGTGAGCGAGCTCTAAAAGAACAACAAGATGCAGTTGATGCTGCTCTAGCTGCCACCATGAAAGCTCAGCAAGAAAGAAAACGAAAGGGTAAGGCTGTAGCTACTGATGAGCCACCAAAGAAGCCCTGTGTGTCCTCTGGGGCTGGTGTAATTATTGGTGCACCACCACCTCGTCAATCAACTACTCAAAGCTCGGCGGTGCCGTTAACTACTAGCACTCCGATGCTCACCTTGACAACGACGATGGTGTCTAATGAGAGGCTTGGTTTAATTCCTCAAATGGCGTTGACCGAAATACCGAGGCCTCCTGCTGTACTGTCAACTGTTTCTTCCACCACTACAATGGGACCTCCTCCTCTGCCAACAACTACTTTTCCTCCACCTCTGCCTAGTGATGTCTCTTTCATGAGATTCACTCGGCCTCAGGGACCTATTCAACCAGTTCATCCATCTGTATACAATTTGTCACCTGGATGTCAAACGGAAATGCTGCTTAATCTGTTACACTTATATGAAAATCAAATGGCAGCTGACCGACTCAATCAAGAATGACTCATGGAGAATCAAAGAAAAATGATGAGTTACATTTCGTTCTGTCAGAAGGAGACCAAGTCGTTGCGTGCGATTGTTGAGTCTCAGGGGGTGAAATTAAAAGAACAAGATGAGTTAATTTTACAATTAACTTGTAAAGAAGATGCCCTCAAGAAACTAAAAAATGATGATGATGATCCTGACGAGTCTGATGCAGGAGGTGAGCCTAAACAATCACACGGTTCATCCTCTGGTGCTGGTGTTAGTGGCGCTGATGATTCGAACAAACAGATAATTTCATATCAAGATCCAACAGCTGCCAAACCAATAGAAATGATTGAGGCTAACACGGTGATATTTATTGATGAATTGGGGATGGTTAGAAGTGTGGTGAACAAAGATGAGATACAGATCGGTGAGTTTGTGGTTAGATCTTTGACAAGGGAGCAGATCTCGATTCTACTTGGGCTAAATGACGATCAGCTGACTGCATTAGAGACTGAGCCCGATGTCGAAGTGATCAATGAGAACGAAATGGAAAATGATCCATTATTTATGAATACAGATTTTATTTATGAGAATGAGGAGA
The DNA here is from genome assembly GCF_021521415.1 of Bidens hawaiensis. Classification (NCBI taxonomy): domain Eukaryota; kingdom Viridiplantae; phylum Streptophyta; class Magnoliopsida; order Asterales; family Asteraceae; genus Bidens; species Bidens hawaiensis. The sequence goes on along the minus strand of NW_027492847.1, from coordinate 40,603 downwards.
TTGAGATGGAGGACGTTACAGCTGATGAGTATCCGGACTTGTATCAACACGCAAATGTTGATCAAGGTGCTCCGGTATTTCATGAAGACGTAATTAAAGAAACTGAGGATGATTTGGAGAAGATTGTGCAGCGAACGGTTCCTTCACTCAAAGAAGTGACTGATGATGACATTGAAAGATTGTTCAAACGCCAGAAAGTGGGTAAGAACATCAGTGCTTTTCGATATGTAGATAAAGAAAGAAAGGATACCGCTGCTGCTTGGATTGAGGCAAATCAAATGACTACCTTCAAGACTGTTTCTAAGGTACATGGTGATATTGTCTCCTGGCTCTATGATTCAGACCTTAAGGTATGTATTGTTAAATGGGAAAAAGGTGTGCAATATTACGAGAGGATAATGGATGTTCTAACACTACTGCGTTGGGATGTACGCACCCTCGCGAGACGTCCATTTATCAATCGTGGGGGCAACCGAACTGCTGAGTGGTTTCATCAACAATTACTGTTCGAGGTCAATCATGGCTTCAAGTTCTTCAAGCCCCAGGTCCCAAGACGTAAACGTACTGATGAGATTGATCCAAGGACCGGCTGGAAGAAACTTGTTTTGAAAGTGAAGCCACCAAAGACAATGAAAAGAGTTTATGTGAAGACAATGCCGCAAGATATTTATCTGTCTTTCTACTGTTGGTACTATGACAATCGTACTGGCGAGGCCGTTATTGTTCGTGGTCGAGGACTACAGACTGAGCTCATCAAGATAATCGATCCGATGTGGTTGGTTAATTTATCAGAGACAGACAATGACGTGGTACACAAGAAGCAGATTTTGTTTGAACGCCAAGAAGATTACGACCTGGCTATGCAATTCCAACGTGTCGTTCGTGTATGCCATGAACATGGGATTCATAGTTGCAGAGATTGGCAGACAAAGCGTTTCAAATAAGTTAAAGACAAAGAGCTCAAGACGAGGGGTGTCTGTTAGTGCACGGTTTTGCGTCTCGAGTCTTTGTAATTATCATTAATGTTTATTTGATTATTTTAATGTAATATTTTAATGTTATTTATCTAATTCGTTATGTTTAGTCTAGTTCGCTAGGAATGTTAGCGAACTAAGACTAGTTCGTTAAGGTTAAGTCTAGTTCGCTAGGGATGTTAGCGAACTAGAACTTTATAATGTATTCCCTCCTAATTCTTTAGGGGATGTTAACGAATCAGGGGGTGGTTCGTTAAGTTTAGTTATTTAACGAAGGGGATGCTGGTTCGCGAGGGGATGTTAGCGAACCAGATCGTCTTCTATAAATAGTGAACCACTGTTCACTTGTAAAGTGTTGAAGTTTTGAGAGAATTAACATTATTCAGAAAATTTAAAGTATTCTCTCTCTCTCACAAGCTTCACGTTAATCTTATTGATAATATATATATATACTACTAACAATCAAGCTAAGGTATTAAAGATTTAGATCCGTATAATTAATATCAATGAATAGATCTGGATCAGATCTAAGATATTGATTAGAACGAGTGACAAAGAAAAGGGGATCAAACATCCGGCGACTATCAATAACCTTCCACCGATTACCATACCATAACATGTTAGCATCCATCGTCAGTCCGTCCGTCACCACCGGAGTTCTCCTCCGACGACCCAATACATTTTAGAGATCACTTCTGAAGACCAGTCCCTTCTTACACACTAAAACATAAACCGGCCGCCTCCGCTTCATTTCTGGACCGACATAGGCGAGGCCACACATTACCTGAAAGTTCCAGCAGCCACAATTCCAACGAACTGTTGAACGTAAGACGATTTCTATTAAGATTATTTTCCGGCGAACTGTTGAACGTAAACGAAGAAGATATGACCTTGTTTATTACTAATATTTCTTTTAACACACTACTAAAAGGCATTGATATTGTTTTACTATTTTTTTGTTCATGTTAGGAGAACTCCGGTGGTGACGGACGGACTGACAACGGATGCTAACAGTGACACAGTGTTATGTATGGTAATCGGTGGCAGGTTATTGATAGTCGTCGGGTTTTGATCGGACTTGTGGTGGTCTAGATAGAGAGAGATAGAAAATGAGTTTAGAGGGAAGAAGATGAAGTGGGTGATGGATCCCACTAAAAATACCCATTTTGGTAATTATGTTTCAAACTATACTATATTTGTAAATAATTTTATTAAGTACACTTGTTAGGTAATAAACTCGCTATTCCTTGGCATGTTCGTTTTACTGGTGGGATAGTCATTGATAGAGGAGCTCTAGCAACCTCGAACTCTCATAATCTTGACAACGACGTTGGAAAATATGGTGAATGGATATTTGATGGTTTTATTAAATGTGACTCTACAAGTGGTGATGTAACTACACTATATTAGTAAATAATTTTATTAAGTACACTTGTTAGGTAATAAACTCGCTATTCCTTGGCATATTCGTTTTACTGGTGGGATAGTCATTGATAGAGGAGCTCTAGCAACCTCGAACTCTCATAATCTTGACAACGACGTTGGAAAATATGGTGAATGGATATTTGATGGTTTTATTAAATGTGACTCTACAAGTGGTGAGTCCTACTTTTGGTTATAATAATAAAAGAGAATTCCGTTTATGCAATAATGTGTTGTGTATCGCTTTAGATAATAAATTCTAAGAGGATGGGCTTGGACTTTAGAAGATGGAATGAGAAATGGAATGGGCCTTAGGTCCATGGGCTTAAGAGAGTATAAATGCCCCTTAAACACTAATCCTTTCCAATTTTATACATCTCTACAACATAGACTACACCTTGAAAAACACACACAAACACTATCATATATCCCGAGCCGAGATCCGAAGGTAAAAACCCAAGCTTGTTGGTGCTAGAACGTTGTGACGAACCAAACCTACATCAAGACTAGCTCGTGTTCGCAAACCGACTCGTTTAAGGTACGTTTAAAACAGAAACTTGTTCATTTATGCTCGGATTCTTTTAAGTAATTCTAGATCTATGTGGCTATGGTGAAAACGAATCAAATGGACTAATTCACAGTAAAATCCATTAACAATTGATATGTTAACTGGGGTATTAAGAGTCGGCTGTACATATGTAGCAAACGTACCAGTTTAGACTTGATGTTTGGGTGAATTGATGGTTAGGGTTTGTAGGCGCTGGTAATACGAGTTCAATGGTACCAAATTTGCGTTGTTTCATTGAGAAACGAAGGTTTATTGCAGATCTGATGAATGTTGACTGTTATTGTTCTTGACAATTTTGACTTTGAACCCCTTAGTCAAAGTTTGGATAAGAACATATGCTAATTCGTTATTATGAACGGATCAAGATAACGAGACTGTCAATGTGCCAGTCTATTTCCATGGGTGCTCTCCTTACCGACCGCTCAACATGAAATGGTAACTCATTCTCTCTTTCTGAACGGACTCGGCCACTCCTTTCGAAAAACCTAAGTAACATAAAAAATAACATCTAAAAAATAAAGGTTACTTATAAGTTTTCAACGTCCGCCAACCCAACCGAAAAAGTCTAAAATAATATCCGTACAGACCAAATAAAAACAAAAATATCATAAAATAAAAACATCATAAAAGCATAAACTCCCATGCCAGCTTGTTAACTCAAACTCAATCCTCGTCCTCTTCTTCCTCCGACTCCTGCTCAAGAATGTGGTATGGCTCAGCATTATCAAATTCTAGATGACCCGGCCCATAAAAATGTACTTCATGACTATACCCCGAACCGCCCAGGGCACTCGACACGCTCGGACCCGCAACATCCTGCTGTTGAAGAGAAGTAGGCAACTCAATCCTAAGTGCAGTCATCATATATCTCATGTGCCCAACTTTCCTTCTCTGGTTTGCCTCTATCATCTGTCTCAACTCGTCCCACTGCTCCATCACATACCCCCTGATCTGATCAAAACCGGACTCCATCCGGTCATATAACTAATCCAAAGTAATATCCTCGGGGCGAGGCTCTCTGACCTGGAACTGAGCACCCGGTATCTCTGATCTGTGAAGTGGCCTCTGGTGATGTGACGGTAAGCCGGCTCTCATAGCCGCAGCAGCCGCGGTGCTCGATGGTGGATGAATCTGTGGGCCCATCTTAACATACTCCCACTCTAACGGATCAGTCTCTTCAAAATACCCGCTTTTCTCAGATCCTTAACTCCCAAAAACTCTCTTCCGGGTCCCAGTCTCATATATTCCGGTTTAAACCTAGCAAACACACCCAAATTTTCAGCAATACGTGTGATGTATGGACCCATATCTAACTTTGACCTATTTTTGGTTCCACCACGACTCGTCCGATGAAACGAACATGCTAAAAGACTCGCGTAATTAATCGGAACCTTCTCAACCATCGCCAACAAGCAAAAGATATCCAACCAGTTTACTTTATTATCGCCTGACCCGCGACCAATCAATGTATTCAACAAAACCCGGTGAATAAACCGAAGTACGGGATCCCAAATATCCGAAGCCACATTCGATCCCGAAAACGAACATATCGAAATTTTATTCCAAAAAGCAGCCACCTTGTCCTGACCGAAACTCACCTCTTGCGAAGAACTAAATCTAGTAATCCCGACAAGCAAAGATCTATCAACAGCCTATCACCTTACAGCTTTATAGACTAGCAGCTCACTTTTATTTGTTTAATTGATTTTATTGTTCCTATGATTTTAATTGATATTAATCACAAACTAGTCAAGAACACACAGTAAATGACCTAACAAAACCCTATCCTATGAAACAATCAACAAGGGCAATGTGAAAAATAAATCCAAGTAAACAAAACCAAGCAATTAAACGCATTAATTAAATCAAACTTAACAGTTTACTTAGAACATAAAATCCATAATGAAACAAAATCCAAACAAAATCAAACCGAACTAAGGTTCATCATGACCTAGGTAGTTTATGGAATTTTGCCTAGCATCATATAGTATAAATCAAACAAAACATATAATATTGAAAACATGGTGAAAATCTAATAAACGAAAGATTAAAGGAGATAAAACCTGTAATCTCCAAACGCGAACGTATAGTTCTTCACCGGCTGTCTCATTGCCTTCAAAATCACTAAGAAACTCGAAATATAGCTCTAAGAACTCTCCAATTCGGATGGTGGCTTCAGGTTATGTTTAGGTTTAAGTTAAATGTGTTTAAATACCCAAAACAAGGCCCAACATGAAGCAAAAACGAATTAAAAATCCACCCAGCAACCCCTAGGCGCCGCGCGACGGGCTTTGGCCTTCCCGGTCGCGCGGCGCGGCATGCTTCACCAAGGGGGCCGGTCACTCCGGCCCGGTCTGACCGGTTCCCTGTTCTGACTCCTTCCTGACGCGTTCCGGATCTCCGTTTCGGCTCGTTTTAGCTCATTTTTTGTCCTTTTTTATCACGATCAACTCCCAGAACCTACGAAACTTAAAAGTGTTAGTAGTATACAAATCTTGACTAAAAATGAACAAAAACAGTTAAAATATTAAATAAAATATACACGGGAAACATAAATATTTAGCATTATATCACAATTCACATACCCTAATAATATTTTAGATAGAGAATAAAGGGATCAGACCCTAATAATATCTGAGATAGACAAGAAAGGGATCAGACCCTAATAATATCTGAGATAAGAAAAGGAAAGAGGGATCATACCCTAATAATATCTGAGATAGACAAGAAAGGGGATTAGACCCTAATAATATCTGAGATGAACAAAGAAAAGAGGGATCAGACCCTAATAATATATGAGATAGAATGGACAGTATTTATATAGTATGAAAGTAATAAAGTATGAATGTATCTATGAAATTATGTAATGAAAGTAAGTTAGTAAAGTAATTGTTATGTATCTTCGGATGCATAATTGAAGGTAAATGTATGTATTGTATGATGTATGATTTCTAGAACTCACTCAGCGTAGCTGACTTTTAGTATACATGCAGGTGAGTAGGATGAAGTAGATAGCTTGAGCGGGGCACTTGGCAGTTGAATAAAGAAGATGACATCTGAAGACTCAAGTTGTTTTTATGATTTGATGTTTAATTTGAAAGACAAGAGTGATTGATTAAGACAAGTTATGAATTATTATATAATGTTTTATGAAAGTTTTATAGTCCGCGTAAAGTTTTAATTAACTATGATATTTAGAACTGTGTTTATGAGTAAATCCAGCGTTAAAAGTGAGGCACCGGTAACGGGACCTTACAGGTGAATTGAAAACTAAACTCTTAAATGATGTTTTATGTCTCTTAACTAGATTACTTATGTCACTTTATTAAAGTTTTAATGTCTAATATTAGTCTCTAATTAATAAGAGACTCTTCATCCATGCATGACTCCATATATGAGTTATTGTGTGTCTCACTCAAAAGAAAGAAAAAAAATTATTCGAGAAATAACAATTGTAGACTTCATATGTAAAAACTTATAGAGAGGAGTACTCTCTACTTGTTTCCATCACCATCTTATTCTTCCATATATTTTTTTCAATAACACCACATTACCTAATGCAATCCCGGGTGCGAGTGTCATCTCCGATAGTACACACACTGTTCCGATTGATGTATCCTGAAAGACAGACGGGCTCCTTAGTAGAGACCCGAAATATGTTTTAAGGGAAGCGTGTTTAATACGTGTCTCAACCACGCTCAGTATATATATTGTTTTGTTCATCTTTAGTTGTAGTTAATGGAGTTAGCCACACCGAGGAAAACTATGACGAATGTGAAGATACTCAACGGGTGAAAGACTCGAGTCAAGAAGTTTCTTTTAAAGTTATCATCAAAGACATCGATATGAATCTTTATATTAATATATACAAAATGAATTAGAGTTTCAAAAAAGTCGTAACTAAATATCAAAGAAGTTTGTTATGAATAATAATGGGAATTAAATATTTATCACTAAACTCATTAAGATTTAATGAGCTATAAAAGTGTCATATAGTCTGATGTACCTATAAATGTGTTAATGTAATCTCCCCACTCTTTAATGTGTATGATGACAGGTATCTCTTCTACCCTGGCACTTATACAAAGATAGTTACATGCAACATACACACATAGGTAAGAGTTCAAATAGAACAAAATAAAATCCAAAACAAGTATAGAAATAAGAAATGGAGTAGACCGTTGCGGATTAAATAAGTGACATTTTTTTATAAAAAAATAGATAGATTACATAAAGAAAACAAAGGTCGCATGAGATTTAACCTAATTCCTAATTTCTTGATTGGGTGCGGGACGTTCTTTGGGACATCTTAAGGCGAGCTGGGATATCAGCTAAAAAGGAAGCCCCCGTAAACTTCCTTACAGACCCCACGGAAGGGAGATCCACTCTACGACCGGCAGATTTGCTCGTCTTTGGTTGGGCCGGGGGAAAACACGCTTGTGTTGACCTCACAGAGGTATCTCCCTTAGCTGGTTTGAGGGATAATGGGTTTGTAGCTGGGCAAGCAATGAAAATGGCTGAAACGAAGAAGGTGGAGAAACATGCTAAAGCCTGCGAATAGAACCAATATGTTTTTGTCCCTCTGGCTTTTGATACCTTTGGCTCCTTGGCACCGGAAACTATCCGTTTCCTAACCAGGGTCCAACGGGTTGTGCATAGCAATGTGTCGACTCCAAAGGGGCAGGGGTATGTCTTTAGCAGGTTAGGGTTTGCAATTCAGAAAGGGGTGGCGGCGCAGCTTGTTGCCCGCCTACCTGCTATGTTGGTGTAATATCTATGTTTCTATATAATGAAAGAAGTTTTATTTGATGTAATCTCTCTTTCTCTTATAACTTGACTGATCTCAAAACCACCATCCACACTCTCTTGATTTTTGTCTAGTTGCTTGTCGGAAACAAGAAACTACCGCCACCACTAGTCATAGGAATCGAATCCCTACAAGATTAATAGATGTTTCTGCTCTATCTATTCTCTAGTCTCAACACATTTTGTTTGATTTTAGCTTCAATACGTTGTAAATTGGTTTATCTTGAGTACGTCAGATTTCCATCGTGTAAACTGATCTCTATCCATTTTATCAATTATTGACTACGGCAATTTTATTTTATTCGTTCTAACGGCCAATTCATCGGATTCCCATTCACTTATTCTAATTTCGAATTAAATATATAAACCCAAGTTTGCTAATTTGGAATGAGCGATAAATAAACTAAAACAAATTATAAAAATGTTTTATATGAACCGAAGTAATTAATAGTTTAAGTTGTTAGTAAGTCACTATGTATTACTCAGTGGCAAATGAACATAAAACGGGTTGGCATACACATGTAACGATTTTAAGTGGGTCGACCGGAATGAGTATAAGGGCCGGGTTAAAGATGAAGAGTTCTACTCGTCAACCCGACTTGATCTAGACCTTTGTACATATGAAATGAAATATAAAACTAGTAATAAAAAGTTACCTTATTCTTCTGTCACATTTCCTGATTTCAATGATAATTGTACAAATTTTTCTTATTGTCTCTCTTACACTCCATGAAAAGTGTTGAGCTTTTGTATTCTCGAAGAAACATAAAAAGGTCAAACTGACTCGTAATACATGTGGTAGGTTGTGCTGTTGAATTGAGACCGGGCTAGCCGACCAGGCACCATATTTCTCTATGGTTCAATATTTCATTTCTTATAGGTTGAACCGACACTAACCAAACGGTCTTTAACGGGTGATGGTTGAATATGTGACCTGATTTTTGTATTCCTTTTCAAAATATCCTGATCTACAAGGCTACCTGTAGTGAGGCGATAAATTGTTAGTATTTTAGACGATAAGGGCTACAACACCGCCCCCAGGTGATTTTTGGGCGACAAGGAGTTTGAGTTCGGAAATAATATTTTTATAGTATGTTATGTGTGTAATATATGTATGTATATATATTTATGATGTGATGGGGCAATACTGGGTTATAGACAACTAAATCCCTGAAATAAAAATCGCCCCTATGCTGATGTGATGGGGCAATACAGGTTACGGTCAACCAATTTGGCTTCATGCCGGGACGTTCCACCACAGAGGCAATACACCTTATAAGAAGATTAATGGAAAAGTATATGGAGAAGAAGCGTTGATCTACATATGGTGTTTATTGACCTAGAAAAGGCCTACGACAATGTGCCACGACAGGTGCTCTGAAACAAGTGTCCGTGCGCCAGTGGGGGATACTGATTTCTTTCCTGTAGAGGTAGGTCTTCACCAGGGGTCAGCGTTGAGCCCGTTTCTTTTTGCAGTAGTCTTGGATGAGTTGTCAAAGTCGATTCAGGGGACTCCTCCGTGGTGCATTATGTTCGCAGACGATATTGTGTTACTTGCTGAGAAAAAACAAGATCTAAACATGAGGCTTGAGGAGTGGCGAACAACCTTAGAGACAAAAGGTTTAAAGATTAGCCGATCTAAGACGGAGTACCTCCACTGTGATTTTGTGGGATAAACGACAATGAAGACGCACAGATCACAATTGAAGGGCAGGTGGTCCCGCAGGTAACGAAGTTCAAGTATTTAGGATCATTTGTACAGAGCGATGGGGAATTAGACAGTGATGTGACCCACCGAGTTCAGGTGGGATGGTGTAGATGGAAAGCAGCCACAGGTATATTGTACGATAAGAGTTTCCCGACTAAACTAAAGGGAAAATTCTATAGGGTGGCAGTTAGACCTGCAATGCTATATGGAACAGATTGTTGGGCCATCAAGAAGGCACAAGTGCGGAAGATGGAGGTAGCAGAAATGAGAATGCTACGTTGGATGTGTGGGCACACAAGGCTAGACCGAATAAGAAACGGTGTGTTTCGCGAGAGATTAGGGGTGGCGAACATAGCAGACAAGATAAGAGAGTGGAGATTGAGATGGTTTGGACATGTAAAGAGAAGACAGATGACGAATCCTGTTAGATCCGTAGAAAACATTACTATAGAGGGGAGGAGGGGTAGAGGACGACCGAAATTGACTTGGGATGAGAGGATTAGGCATGATTTGATAGACCTAAACCTCTCCGAGGAGATGGTTGAGAATAGGAATTCGTGGAGAAGTAGAATTAAAGTTAAGGATTTTTAGAGAGAATTGAATACCTTAGGGCTTAGACTTAACTTATTTAGGTCACATACCATAATGGTATTTCCCTTACATATATTATTATTATTATTATTATTATAATTATTATTAGCTTTTATATAGCTGTTAAACTGTGATCTTATTATTAATATTATTATAATTAGTAGTAGTTTTTATATAACTGTTAAACTTTGATTTCCTTTATTTTGCTTCATTCACATGTACTTAGAGCCGAGGGTCTCTCTGGAAGCCACCTCTCTATTCCTTTGGATAGAGGTACGGTGTGCCTACATCCCACCCTCCCCAGACCCTACTTATAGCTTTGCTGTCGGTGGGATTTTACTGGGCATGATTGATTGATTGACATGCTGAAGTGGCGTCATGTGTCGAAAATTGCGACCATTTTGTAGCTCTCCACTACACATATACTTAGTAAACCAATAGTGTGACTGGTTCAATAGTTGGTCTTATTTTCTAAACACTAATTCTTAACTATACTACATTATAAGTAATTACGATTCATTCAAATATAATGTTGACTTTCAAACTAATTTCTTCAACGATTTTTAAATGACCATAACTTTTTTATTCTTTTTTATTCGTTAATATTTTATTATAAGAATAATAATAAAAAGAGCATTTTATTTCCTTTAAAGCGTGATATTGGTATAGTTCTTTAGAATATTAAAAAAATAATAAATTACATGATAACTAGTATTTGTATTTTTTATCTCTCTCTCTCTCTCTGAACGGTCAATTTAGATCGCTGATGGGTATTGACTTGTCATTTCAGTGGCGGATCCAAGAATTTTTTCACTGGGTTCACTATTCGGGTCAGTTCGGCGATTCGAGTTAGTTTGATGGTTCGGTTAAGGTTTGTCACTTAATAAAGTACAATACAATAGCAAAAAAAAAACAAACATCGTCATTAGAAATTAAAAAGCACGTAATACAAATACGAAGGTCAAATCTATTTCAATGTTTCTCTTTCTCTTGTAAATAATTTTGTAACAACTGCTAGTTTGTTAGATTATACATCCAACACTAATAAATAATCCTTTTGCTTGAAAGATTAACTCCCACTATGAAAAAAATAGTTTTAGGTATCAATCGAAACCCCCTAATTAAACCATCGATCGAACATACCTCAAATTATTTTATTTTCAAATAAACCTTAATGCACCCTCAAATATTCAACTACGTAAACCATTAGAAAAAACAAACCAAAAACACATGAAAATTAAGAGGGATTTGAACACAGGACACAGGATTTGACAATTGGAAGGCCAAATGCTTACCAGGGGACTATAGATTCAGTTTGTTTATAGGTTCACTCTAAAAATATATATAAGTGCACTCTCATATTTTATTAAGACGTTTTACGCAAAATCCGAAACATTTGTATTGCTGAATAGCGGGTTCTCTTGAATCCGTACCATTATATGTAGATCCCCCCATGCTGGCAAATCATCTTTATTTATTATCATAAGTAAACTCATTATAGATGAGAAAACCTCTTACCCATTTTAAAACCTCTAATTTTTTGTTACAATGTACTTGAAAAAAAAAAAACTCTATTTTTTAAAATAAAATCTTTTGGTCTCTCTATAACTACTTAAGCAAACAACTTTTTCAATAAAACAAGAATAATCTTTTTATCCTTTATTTGAAAGAAAAAAACATATGTAACAACAAACCCCTAAACTTTTATATATCATAAATCATAACAATTAATAAAAATAAAAAAAGAGAATAAATAAACAATAAATAATAGTCCAATAAAGAGAAGAGATGGTGTGAGGGAGGGGTATAAGAGACACACATAGCAGAGACAAATGGTAGACTTGTTGGCAGAAAAAGGAAACAGAAATAAAGTTGAGAATTGCCTCTCAAATCCCAATAACCTTTTTACCCTTTCTTTTCTCTCTCTCTAGACTTGTGCTCCAACCCCCCATACTCCCTCATTTCATTTTCCTCTCCTCCCTAAAACAAATAAATATAAAACAGAAAAAATGGTACACCACCACATTATTTTCAATCACAAACACACCTCTTATTACTCTTCTTCAACAATGGCAGCAGCAGCAGCAGCAGTGCTTCCTTCTTTCTGCCTCCAACAATGGCGCTTCTTGATGATGATATCTTCAATGACCAACATACCCTTCTGGGTTTCCAAGGTGTGTTAGAGGGGTGCTGGGTTTTACACTACACAGCTGGGGGCATAACAGGATCAAGCCAGGCATGATGATGATGAATCTTTCTTTTCTTTTTATTATTATTAACCTAGAAAACAACAAGAATATTAAGTATGATATATAGGTTTAATGTTTTTTTACTTTTTATTTTCGTTTTTTTAAGGAAATGTTTTTTTAACAAATTTTTATTTGTTTCTGATTATAATGTTTAGATTATTAGATTAAATGGATGGATGGATGGATGGATGGATGGATGGTCTTTAGAAAAGCTAATGATGTGTTAACCAAGATTAATGTTTCATTGTTATCCTTTTTTTTTTATTATTATGATTGGTGACTTATTGTTGTCTTGCTATTGGATTTTACTAAAAGTCAAAATTGGATCATTTAAGTTTGACCTCTATGATGGGATTTTTGTTGCAGTCCCTCCATATATGTTTCTGTATCATCATGAATAACTTTTTTTTATTTTTATTTTATTTTTGTTGTAAATTGATAGAAACCGGTATAACCTCGGTTGATTTGAGATCCAAACAAGTGATTTTCATGATTAATGATATTGTAAACTATTCTTGTCATTTTAAAACTTTTGATTAGAATTTATTAGTAGTTTAATATGTCAAAATAGTAAGAATTGATGAAATGAATATAAAATAATTATACTTATTTTATTGTTGAGCAATAAAATAAATCAGATAGTTTTATTTGTCGTTTCTAGAAACCGTAGTTACCAGTTTTGGCCTATAATTTTCGTAAAAGCCAGCTAAACCGAACACTAAAAATAACACGAGAATATAAACAATTTGTTTTTTCATATATTAATTATTATTATTATAGATTGATAAAATAGATCAGTAAAACGGGTGGTTTCGGACGAAGTCCATCCAACCTCAATGGGTTTGCTTTGTCGTTTCAAAAACTTATTAGTATTAGCTTATAATGATCAAAACCAGCTAAACCCGAAACTAAAAACATACTAAAAAAGAAGATAAAACATAATTGAAAAGTAAGAAAAAAAGATAAAGGGAATTTCAAATTTAAGTTATCATTCCATCAAACCAAAAACACTTCAATTTAACTATATATATATATATATATAATATATATATATATAATCAACGCCCCAATTTCTGAACAAGCCGATTCTCAATCTCCATACGTTTCTTCACCAAAACTCCATATTTAGCAACGAGTTGCTCGTCTTCAACCGACGCAACAAGTTTACATCCGAACATTGTCTTCTCCAACTTATCTTTATACAAACACGAAATAGGCACAAACCCGCCATTATTCTTGCACAACCACCCATGGGCCGCCCTCAATGCTGCCCCTAACGAAGCCGAATCTGCTCAAAGTTGCAACAAACCTTAAAACTTTTAAATGTTCCAAGGCAACATGATTTATAACAGAATTTACCTGGTCTTTGAACTGTGTAAACATTGCACCCGAAAATGGAGGCTATGGAGGTTAAAATGCTGTGGTTTGCGGATGCACCGCCCGTTGCGATTATCCGTTTGGGTGGGGTTGGCATCCCGAATCTTTCTGCGTGACCTCTCATTGAAAGGAACTGGCCTTCGATTAGAGCTCTAATCTGCATTAATTGGTTATGGAAACTTGATCTAGGGACAATTTTTTATTTCTTTAGCATCAGGAAGACCGATTTTTGGATATACAAGTCGGGTAAAAGATTGGACTGACCTCAGAAGGAGGGTCAAACTCCTTTACTTCTTGTTCAATGACACCATCCAACGTGTCACCTTTAAAGTTCTCAAGGGTGTATCGATGGTAACCAACTGATGAATAAGAAAATTGAATTATTTCATCTTTGACTTTGTGAGTCAAACAAATTTGCAACGAATTTTAAACGATACCCCTTTAACCAAAGAAAAGGATATCAATTCAGTCCATTTACTTACTATAATTGCTTTTGCTTAGCTATAAACATGTTCATCTCAAATGATTTATGAGTTAAATAAAAGTGAAAATATTCAAAATTCATTTAAAGATGTATTGTTTTAGCAATCATAATTAACATATCAGAAAGAGCCCAACTATCAAAACACCATTGACATGCTATCCAGGCACCAGTGAAGGTGTCACACGGCCCGTATCTCATATGAGTTGTATGAGGGCGAAAAGCAAACAAACAGGTCATTTTGATGGCCATACAAAAGGTCATGAGTTGTATGAAGGTCAAATCATATGGGTCGTATGAAGACCAAATCATACGGGTCGTATGAGTGACAAAGAAATGGCTTGTGTAACCACTTTGACAAAAGCCATGCATGCCGTATGACATTTTTCGCTCTTTCATATGGCCCTCATATGATACGGTTCTTGTCCATCTTGCTGGCTCTAGTTACTATGTTAATCCATAAAATAATATATATAATACATCGTGATGAAGAGTGAAGTATATTGATAGGAATCGTATCTAGTTTCTAGTCTAAATGTCGTTTGTCTATTTTAGGAGGGGGTCAAGTGCAACTTATATTTCTATAAATAGATAATAGCTAATAGGGAGATTAGGTTATGTTTATGTTGAATATGGCATTGCCATGGCTCCTGCTTATGCAGTGAGATAGGGCTAGGCCCGGTACTTGTAACCTTTACGTTTTCGTTAATACAATCGTTCTTACATCTTATCCCTATTATCCGATCTTCACTCTATCTATCACAATCATCACATATATCAAACCCTATCATATATCATAGTATCAGTGTATGCATTGAGCTCAAAATGAAAAATTTGACATTTAAAGATCAAAAGCAGACTATAAGACACACAGAAAGAAGAGGGTGTGACTTACTGGGGAGGGGAGGGAGAATTTCATGATCTTTGTAATAGAAACCTAGCTTTCCACCTGAAAAAAGGTTATTATAGTCATTTATGCCATCTTAACATTGAAACATTAGCGTGTCATAACACACACATAAAATATGTATATGTATTATGCATATATTAAGTAGAGCATTAAAACTACAAGAAATCTTGGAATGGAATATATTAAAAATCTTAATAATCGAGTAAAACAAACCGTTCAAGGGTGGAGCTTGCTTTAGGTACTGACTAAAAGCATCCCAAGATTTATCCGCACATCGATCACGTATATCTATCAAGATCATAACATTCTTTATTACATAATACAACATTAGTCAACCCATAAAAAGACCCTATTAGTTCTGTAAAGAGTACCTTCACGAGTTAAAGACCCGTTTTTGTAGCATAACATAACCATGTAACTTTCAGGATCAACAGGGTTCGGTAGAACATGTCCCTCTAGACTTGCCTTATGTTCGATTGTTATCCCAAATACCTGCAAATTTTAACTTAAATTTCACGTTAAAGAAAATTGAATGAATAAAAAATATATATGAACTTAAAACTTACCGTATCACTAGTGCCAAGGCTTATTGCCAAATCCCCAGGTGTGTTGATGGTCAATCCTGTCAAAGTTTGACTTTCACAAGTCAAAATTGAGAAGTGTAATATCATCAATTTATCAATTTAACAAAAAATAAGTTTCACCTGCCAAGCTGTTAGGATTATCTCCAGAACACTGAATAACCAAACACTCCTTATTAAACTGGAACCTAAAGATGATCAAAATTCTTATGAATACTAGCTTCATTTAAAACATATTTATAGCATGCACATTGATCAATTTACAAATTAAGTGTCAAGCACTAACCTCTGAACAAAATATGGAGCAATTAAACCAGCAACAGCGTGCGCAGGAGCTAATTTCCCAACCTTTTCCTCTAAACCTGGAGCTGTGGCCTACATACAAAATTAAAAACACTATTTTAATGTGTTTTAATTTATAAACTATAAAACAGTTATGTTTATGAACTACAAAATTCTAATCACAAACCTCCAAAGCCCGTTTTGACCAAACTTTTTCCTTAATATCCATTAAATTCATTCCAGAACCATCTGTATGATCAATACACGCATACTTTCCAATCAAAATAGATGCAACAAACGAGCTCACAAGTGAAATCCGTTCAGTATTGTTATAAACATCAGGTTGAGTTTCATATATCCTTCTAATTTGTGGACCCGTGAACCGTTCAAAGGCCCGAGAACCAGTCAGCTTAGATAACTCCAACGGGCCACCAACAGCCTTCTCAATAGCCCTGCATTGTTCTGTTGTACTACTATCCATCCAAATTGGTGATTCTTTTGTTGCAAATGTTTGACCAACTTGGTCAACCAAAGGTTTTTTAGGGTCTAAAGATGATAAAACTTCGGAACTGCCCTTTTTCCAGTACACACTGCCATGTTGCTGCCCGCTGCCCGAAACAGCAGCGATTTTTTTGAAATCAAATTTTTTTGAGTCTTGAAGTCTTTGAAGAATTAGGTCTAGTGCTTCAACCCACATTAAGGTAGGAGAAACGATTCTACCATTGATTAATGAATCTCTGTAAACACCATCTTTGGTCTTGTAATGAGGTAATTCTGAATCGAAGTTGACTATTTCAGAAGTCAAAATGCAGAGATTAGAATCCAACACAGTGGCCTTCAATGACCTGTGAAATAATTGGGCAAAATTATCTAGGGTATAAGTTTTTAAAACCATCATTCACTTTTAATCACTGAATCACATATACCAGACTTAGGCCTGTAAACGAACCGACCGTACCTTTCGGCGAGAAGTTTGTTTATCTAAAAAATGAACATTCAATTTTAATAACCGACTTAGGCCTGTAAACGAACCGACCGTACCTTTCGGCGAGAAGTTTGTTTATCTAAAAAATGAACAAAATGAACCACCATTCAATTTTAATAACCGAATCACAATTCTCGCTTGTTCATTTATGTCTATGAATGTTCGTTCATGGTCATATATGTTCGTTTGTTTACGTTTATTTAAGCTCATTAGTTTACGTTGGTTAATATATTAACAAATGTAAATAACAAAGTTATATAGACGTAAACGAACGAACATAAATGACATTCTAGACCCTACACATATTAATTGGTTTTAGCTCAGTTACGTTTGTTCATCTATGTCCGGTTATGGTTTCTCATTTATAGTGTTGATGAACGAACATAAACAAGCACGGACACGTTCAATGTCTTTAACAAACAAACACAAACAAGAAAACCTCAAGTGCTTCGTTCGGTTCAGTTAGTTTACATCCCTAATAATATTCAGACTTACTGTGTGGAGCTATCAAATCCAAGAAAAAGAGCATCCTTAGGGAGAGACAAATCTTCCATCGAAATCGGGAGATCCAAAACCTAATCTGCAGAATAAACAAACAAATTAAGAACAATACCAAAATCAGTTACATTATACTCACTATCAAAACATAATAGAGTAGTAAACACACAATCGGTATTCAGATTCAATTGACACATGAACAAACCCTAACTCAACCGCAGCATATTGAACTAAAATAACAGTAATCTCCTAATCTAGGTGGTCAATCTGTACAAAAACGAAACGTAAAATTGTAATTGAATATAGGAACTGATGTTATACCTTCCAAGTCAATGATCGGCTTCTTTCAGTATCAAAAAAAAACCAGTAGATTTCAGCAAGCAAATTGATGAATTTGGTTTTGTGGATAAGATTAGTGAGTTGATGAGTTTATATACCTTTTGATTATCGGATTACTATTATATTATATTAATTACTAACGGTGGCGGATTCAGAAATTTTTTTCACAGGGTACACTGTTTTTAGATGCTCCAATTTCGTAGAGTCAGATATAAAAAATTCGGGTCGATTTGATGGTTTGGGTCGGTTCAGTTCGGGTATGACTGACCTAATGTCTGTGCAATGTATCAAATCCCCAAAAATCTAGTTAAAGAAGCACAGAACTGTATGTTATGTTGGTACACAATTGTGTTGAAAAACAATTATTAGAATCTATTATCCAAGTGTAATTAGCTTGAAATTACATAAAGTTGATCTTCATGATTCAACAATTGAGTGTGTAATATTTATTCAAAATACTAGTTGCGTAAGGAGGCAGACAAAAAAGATTTTAGCAACTGTATAAACTCTTTAACAATAATTAAATGCTGGAGTAAATATGAATAAATTTTAAATACAATAGCCAAGTACCTAACATAACATATAAAAATTAAAAAACAATCTAATTCAAGAATCGAACTTGAGACATGAACATTAATAGCCAAAGCTTTTGCCATTCAACCACTTCAAGATTTTGGTTAAGTGGTGCACTCCAATTTTATAGAGGATGCACTCCAGATTTTATATATAGAGTTAAACTATTATTTCGAAACTCAGGGGTTCCCTTGCACCCCCTTCTATCAACGTAAATCTGCCCCTAATTACTAATATCTTATCTTGTTTATAATATAAAATCAAATATTCTATAATTTTATAAGATGTGATAAGTGCTCACTGTTATGTTCGAATATGCTAGAGATGCACAAAGATACGGTTTTAAACCGATCTGATAGGATTAGGATCTGGTTGAACTGATTTGGACGAGTTAAACCAGGTTTCAAACAATCAACACCTAATCTTTTCCGACATAAAAACCAAGTTGAAACTTTTGTTGACCGAAGTTAGGGCCAAAACATGATTTGTGCACCACTAGATTGTGTATATATGATATACGAGATAGATTGTAACGGTTAAATAAACAGAATGTGTATGTTTCTCACTACTTACATCGGGTGGTATGGCATGAAACCCCACATTCCCCTAGAGGCTTCATTATGTCACATTAGCGCCACGTATGCGTCACATAGATTTGATCCTCCATCCATCGGCTTTGCTCAATAACAATCGTGTAATGGAATAAAGCACATTTATATAATAAAATAAAATAAGTAAGAAAAAACAAAAATCTGATTGGTCAAGGCCACATTGGCCCCCACCATCTTTCCCTCGCTCTCCGCTAGAGCCCTTTATTGTACTAGGGAGCTTGCCAATTGCCCCCCCCCCCCAACCCAATGACGCTCAGGTTGCGAGGTGAGGTGTGTTGTTAGGTGTTATCCAGTTGAGGTGGAGAGGGGCCCTACCCCATACCACTTATCCTTATCAACATTACAATTACAATGTTTCTTCTAAAAATCTTATGTATTTTAGGACACGTTATTCATACGGTCTCAAATCCCCAAACACTTTCTCTATATCATCATAGGGTTTTGAATTTTTACGATATTTGGGGATTTAGGATTTGGATTTTGATGTTATGATTTAGGGGTTACAAGATATAGGCGTTAAAAAGAAAAGAAAAAACAAAGAAAATAACGAAGTTATCAAATTATTCCTAACTTAATGGAAAATATAGATGGGGTTAGAAAAAAAGTACTAAAAATGCAAGTTTTTTAAAACGGATGTAGCCATTTAAACAAAATAAAGAATATGTACTACAGTTGCGTAGTTGGCCAAACCACATGTACTAAAATGGTACTTAACTCTTTACTTAATTATCAAAATCGATAATTTATCCAAATCATATTTTTGTATTTTATTAAATTATTTTTCAGTCAATCTTTTATTGAAAAGTTATAAATCTTTTTTTTTTATTATTATTTTAAATATTTTTAATTAATTTTATATGCAAGCAAATATGAGTTATATGTAAGTTAATATTATTTACATGTTGGTGAAAATGAAATTAACTAACAATATGTGTAGTGCATTTGTAAACCTACACATAATTAACAATTTATGTATGCAGATTGTAATACCATCTACACATTACATGTATAAACTTACACATAACAAAAGAAACTATGTATTTTTTTTATGTTTTACATATTTTTTTACCAAAAATAACACCACAAAATCTAGAATTTTTTTAATATTTAATTAATTTTAATATCATAGTGTTATATAAAAAATAACAATTAAAAAATAAAAAAATTAGGTTGTATTTCTATGTTGTATAACATTTTCGTATTGGATCTTTTGTGTTGTATTTTAATAGAGTGTGTATGTTAGGACTAAAATGTCTTAATTTTAAGTAAAATTGAATTTTAATAAACAAAACTTTAACATATTTACTAGCAATAGTCCTAACTAAATAAATAGTTAAGGACATTCTCAATTTTTGACATATTTACCTGATTATTGTTGTTTTTTTTTTCTAAAGAATAAAAAGAACTATATTAGTTTTTTGATAGTGCTATAGGTGCTAATGCATTTATTAACAATTCTTTATGTTTATGGCATAAAAGTCTAAAGACGTTGGTTATCCACTTATACTTGATAAAGTCGTACTATTAGAAAGACGTTGGTTTCGGGTTCGGGTATTACTGGGTATAAATCGGGTTTTCGGGTATTACCGGGTACAAATCGGGTTCGGGTTTTAGTGCAAAAATGCATACACTATTCGTACCCTATGGGTAGGGTCGGGTACGGGTTCGGGTATTAAAAACCCTGGTATTAGAAAACCCGGTTCTGGGTATTTATTTCAAGTCCGGTTCCGGGTTCGGGTTTTTTGTGCACCTCTAGTGTGAGAGGTCGTATAGAGTAACTTCTAGTCGAGAGATATAAGTATTTTCGGATGACTTCTTAAAAGCTAGATGGGTTTACATATTGAGTTGTTGATGTCTAAAACTTCTAAAGATGGAGGTTAAATTGACTATTTGTCCCTCTGTTAGAGGTGTTTCAGAAATGTCTGCGATCGAGTAAATAGCTCTACGAACGAATGGATTGGATCGAGTTGGAAAATGGAAAGATTTGTACAAGTTATACGTTTCTCACCACTTTGTGGAAAAGTCTTAGGTATGAATATGTTAGATACTTGTGACTCGATTGCTGAAATAGTACCTCTCCCCCAAAAAAGCATGTTTTTTTTACCGTCGCACAAAGAAAATATCTTGTTGCGAATGAACAAGATATTGAGGAATTGTCCATACGTAAAATCATCATTATTGATACGGGCATTTTCGTGTGTTATATATGTTACAGACTTACAGTGATGCATTAAAAATCAACTACATCAGTACGTCTAACATAGAATGGCGCGCTCAAGTTTTAAGACGTGACACGTGAATGAAATGATGTGATCATAATGTTACGTCCAAACCACTACAAAAGTGTATCTAAGACCATATTTATATTTAATTTAATGGATGTCCATATCCTCGCCTCTTAAATAACAGAAAAATTAAACCATTTGTACGAATGAAATATTAAAAAAGATGAAGATGAACAGGATACACAATTGATTAATCATACATGATATAAACACCACTATCACAAAAAAGGTGTAGTTAATACTTTAAACATATTTTATTAGCACTATCAATTTGGAAATGGCATCTAATAGTTTTTATATAATCACTTAATCAGTATCTAACAAATGTCAGTGCACAAATTGATTCTTATCTTCTCTTTTCATAAAAGACATGGTTGTATGCATTGTCCGGTCGTACGTAGAAATTATACAAGATATATATCTATGAGCGACGATAAGCCTATTGGATAAGATCGAAAAGTTGTATATTATTTAACAATTAATATATCTATGAGGTGGTAGACATTTTTATTTTGTAGGTACGATAGACATAATTATCCATCTAATTACGTGCATGTATAGTTCATATTAATATACCAATTGTGGTTGGCTTTATCTTTTAAGGTGGCTTCTATTCCAATAATATGGAAGTAACGGTTAAGGCTTAGGAATTCGGGATTATATAAGTTTTCTCATAATGGAGAGTGTACGGTACTCCTTGACGTTTTTTGGGTGAGTAATCCAGTAAGGCGTGAAACATCAAAACCAGTATCACGGTATAGACAGTTGACATCATGTCTCAGGAAATCTCTTCCAAACATTATTACAAAAGAACAAGTTACATTATCTATTTTAAGAATAGACATGGTCAAATTACTTTATTCGGTTTGTATCTAAATTGCAGCTTTGTGTTTTATTGTAGACTTTGAGTAAATATATCTGTGTTTTGTTGAATAACACTTCATGTGAAAGAGAAGAGAAGCGACGACTCACAAAAAGCAATAAACTCGAACTAACAAACAAAAGGAAAGGAACAATCTATAACCCACAAACCACAAGAGGAGGGAAGGGGGTGTGGACCGAAACATTACAAAGAAAAATTTATGAAACTAAATTTGTAACACCTCTCCTAATCTAAGGTTGAATTTTTTTACTTCTATGCTTCACCCAAAGAAAAGACATCATTTTAGTAACATTTATACCATTGGCTATGGAGAAGGGCTTGTTATTAAATATCATGTTGTTTCTAGAAGTTCATATCATCCAGCAAGTTACTACCGAAATGACTTCCACCGCGTGACATTCACCCAACTTTGATACCTGACAGATGCCACAACTTCCGATCAATGGTAAGCGAGAAACACAAGCGTTTTCGTTGTACGACTTTCCTTTACAGTTAAGGCTCTCTCCGCTATGATGGAGTATTCAGTAAACCCACGATGATTACAGCACATTGAGTTGATCCGATCTCCAAAATACCATAAGATCACTTTGAAGCTGAGATCATAAAAAAGATCATAAGATGATATGATCAAAAATAGGAGTATATGACCACAACTTACAAGAATGGTACATGGTTGTTTTGAAATTTACATGTATTTATATAACTTTTTTAACGGATGTATTTTTATAATTAGTCCACATGAACTACATAAATTAGCACGTTTCAGTAAATTTTAGCAATTTGAAATGATCTGACAAGCTCGTTATTTATGCATATATAAAAGTAAAAATAATTATGCATATGAAAAGTTTAATTTCAAATAGCTATTATGTTTAGATAAAATTCATTAAAGTTAGAAAAACAGGACATTGAGAAAAGCCAAATAAATAGATTATTTTCCTACATGTTGCATCTCCTTTTCATGATACGTGTACTCCAAATTAAATTATTGTGGCCAATTTATTTTTATTATAGTGTTTGTTTCTATATTAAAAGGTGACATCTAGTGAACTACAGGTCAAAATAATTTAATGATGTTTACATATGAAAAGATTCAAGGAGATATTTTCCATGTTAATAAGTGTGAACCTTATTGAACTACAAATTGAGTTTCAAAAAATATAGTAGGGAACTAATTAACATGTTCTGAAAAATATGATTGTATTAATGCTTTCTCTTATATAATTATAGAATTTCAAATTCAAATAATATATATTCACAACAACAATGGATTCCCGTTAGAGACATATTAAAGACACTAACGAGTCCTCTTAGTTTATAAGCACTTACTTTAACGACCGATGAATGAAGACGGACAAGTGGCGATAGAAAAATGTCATGTTAGAACATTTACCGGAAGAACCACTAAGAAACATAAATGAATCTGGCACTAAAGTATCAAGGTTGTTGGAGGTAATTTTCATTGGCCGACTCATCGAGCCTATGATGAGTTCGTGTCTTGTCTATCAAGTTGAGCACGTGACTTGGTTTACATGGAATAAATTACTTAATGAAGAAGTCGAGCAAATGACTTATTTATTAATTATTGTTTAAATATGTTCTTACTAATTAGTATTTTGAGTATGATAAGAAGTTTGTATTCTAGTCTAATTAGGTTTTCATGTTTAAACTAGTATATATACCCGAGCTTGTGGGTTATATCGTTGAGAGTTTAAGAATTGTAATTTTCAAGTTAATGGGAATTACAAAAATCGAACTTATGATCTAAAACTTTGTTTTTTGTTTATCAATCCGGGTCACCAAACTTCAAAGGTTACTAGATATGTTGAAGATTCAAGTATGACACAAACGAGTGAGTCCTCTTTGTCTTCAACCATTGCCATTTGGTTGATAAGCAAGGAGTTGATAACCGAAAGAGCTTATGTCGGGGTACAACTTAATTATTTTCAAAGGCAGATAAAACTAAATATCTCACATCAAGTAACTCAATTAACCATGACTAGAGAGATCCTATTGTAGAAGATAAGGTCTAACAATTTCAAACCCATTCGTTAGACAAGGATACAATGCACCATCATAATAGGTTTAGGAGATGGATCTTGTTGAGTATGATGGATTACAAGAATTTGAGGTCGGTCAGTTTATGCCGCATTGCCACTAACTTGTTGAAGAAACACCAGTTCAACCCTAGAGGGTTAAGCCTTAGTTTCAACATGGTTAGTAGTTCAAATTTTAATCTGTGACAACCCCCCCCCCCCCACCCCACCCCCCCCACACACACACAAAAAAAAAGTGTTTCTTGATTCAACCTTCAAAATCGAACATTGTAAACTCGTTACAAGAAGGGGAAGATATGAGGCCCTCTCGTAACCAACATCCGACATGTTAATCGGTACAAGTTCTTAGAGAACATTTGAAAGAGCGAGAGAGTAAGGATCCTTAAACCGTTAGTCAAAATGTGGTATTTATAGCCGGATGTGTAGATAAGGATTGACTGAGCTTTCACCATCAGGAGAACCTTCTATTTCTGTGGGAAACACGTGCAACGCCTCTGATTGGTTGTGGCAGCTGGCAAGAGTAGACAGTTGTCACTTGGAGGTACAACTCTGGCTCCCTGCAATTGGCTCAACATGCAATCCCAATTCCTTTTGTTTTAGTTGTCGCTCTCACTAAATCTTGGACTGTGATTGGCCAAAGGACTAGCCATTATGTATTGTTTGTCTCCTTCGTGGGTGGCAGGTCTTCCACTTGCAAGCGGCGCTTGCAGGCGTCTTGCATAGTGACAAGGTTAGGTTTTTGGATGGCGTCTGCGGAGTTCCTATATATGGACGGGGTTCGTCCGCGGGTGGAAACCAAGACCATGTTTTGGTTTGCTTGTGCCTGTGGGTGGGTCTATGGCGCTATCTCTTCACTTATCGCTTTTAAACAAGTGATCAGTTTAATACAAGTAGTATGAATAAGAAAGATATCCCTTCAAGTTTCTCTTTATGTTCTCATGCTTCTTTGGTAACATTTAGATTGTAATGTGTGAACTAATCAGTCAAAAGTGTATCCTTTTTTTACTTTTTTTTATATAATGGTTTTGCATATGCAAGAGGTGAGTATAAGAGTTGAAAGAAAAATTCTTACATTTGTAATTTCATCGGATGATGAAAATCCATGATCGGAATGTTCATTGATCGTACCATGTTTGTAACAAAACTCTCTTAGGTACTTTTGTCTGTTGCAATAGGTAACAACTTGGACTAAAGCAGTAAAGCTTATTTCAAGGTTTGAAACAATGAAGGGACATTTGCTACACATGCAAAACATGTTTCCTAAAACATTTATCAGGTCACTAGTTTTTATCCCCTGTATTACGGGGGTTGTTTTATATTATTTGTTCTAATATTTATTTATTTTTTACATTTATATTTTTTTATTGTATGAAAGTTAATAATATACTTACGGTTTGATGATAAATTGTTTGACAAATAAATAAGATGTTATAACCCGGTTTAAAAGCTATATGGTTTTAATGAGACCCAAGACCCGTTTATTTCTTTTACTATAAAATTGGTTGTTTAATTATAAATAATATTATGAAAGTTAATAATACACTTATGGTTTGATGAGACCCAAGACCCGTTTATTTTTTTTACTATCAAAATGGTTTTTTAATATAAATAAAATATATATATGTTTTAAAATAAATAAGATATTAATTTTAGTATATCCTATTTTATAGGACTTTTACATCAATAATTTGGTGAGAATAATTTTTAATTTAATGGGATGTTATAACCCGTTTAAGGAATATCTGGGTTTGGTAAGACTCATACCCATGAATTCGGGTCAAATGCATGAGAAGCCTCCATTTAAAAATCAAGCAAATCTGATGACTCCAAAAAAAGGGGAAACGACCACATCGCGACACGTAGGATTTTTATATTTTCGTTTATATATATTATAAATTTCCCATTAAAAGATTCTTTCAATAAAATCATCACTTTTCCTATGTTAAATTTTTTTTCTAGTTACTTCAAAAGATTCTTTTCGTATATTTATATATTCAGGCTGAACGACATAAGATATTTTGTTTCATTAAATTCCATTATATTTTTCTCTTAAGCAACACCATGATATTTGATTATTTTCACACGAAGCCCACAAAAAATGGGGCGTTGTTACGCCATTCTTGTTTATTTTTACATTCACAATTAAAAACATTACATAATTATATTTATAATTAAAAATATACATAAATATTTAAAAAAACAGCTACTAAAATACAAATATTTACAAAGCAAATGTAAACAATTCTATATTATGAAACCAACTCGGTTTTAATAAAATTTATATTAGGATATTCATAAAGATAAAAAATAAAAAAATAATTAACAATACTATGTAATTAGAAATTTTTTTTTTGAAAACTTAATGCATTGTATATTTAAAAGTAAGGGGAAGGTTCATGTGCATTTTAATCTTAACATGAGAATGTAGGAAATAATATCAATTCTTAAGAAAATGATAACGTAAGAAACAACACCAACTAAAATACCAATATTCATAAACAATGATCTGTAATAACAAAGAAAAAAACCTAAAAATTACAACAAAAGAATCACAATCAAGAACGAAATAATAACAGCAAATAACAACAAATACTTATAACAACAAAAGAAAAAATATAACAATAACAACAAAATATAAATCAGCAAATACTTATAACGTCTCATAATCAATAATTAGCAAATACGTACAAAAAATAACAGCAAACACTTATAAAAATAAACCGAATAATAATTACAAATTAGTTCTCACATTTTTCATGTTAAAAATAAAATGTATTTGATGATATTTATTAAAAGTAAATAGTAGAACAATTTTAGTTCATCTTTTTTTTTCTTTCACTTATCTCTTCATCATGAAAAGACTAACCAAGCACGTTGGACACAATGTAACACGATGTGGTTCACACACTAGCCACGTATGTCGCCACCACACCCAAAGTGAACTTGTTAATCCAAAATATAATATAAATAAACATACTTTTTATGTAAATATACACATCACTTAAAACTAATCGAATAAAAGAAAGTCCCAACATCCTTAGAAAAGGAGTGGGTGAGAATTGGTTACATAAAGAAATGCCAAATGGGGGCCACAGCCACATCACACATTTACACAACATAATAATAATAATAATAATAATAATAATCAATCAATCAATCAATTGGCATTCGATCTAATGACAGGGATGATGGTTAAGCTTTAAGATATTTAAAATATCAGGTTTAAAAACTTGACTAAAGAGAGTTTCTCACTCTCATAGTTGATGAATTTTTTAATTGATGGTGATTCTTGATGAGTCAAGCCTGAAACGTTAAAATCAGTATAAGTACTTGACATCTCGTATCAAAAAATGCTTACTCGAGTATCAAGAGTAATTTCAAACACTATTAAAAAATAACAAATAATCATAATATCAATATTAATGGGTATTCAATGGAGGGGAAAAGATCCAATACAATAATGCTTTAACGTACATTACGTACGTGAATCCATTTTTTCAAGAATCCATCCTTGAAATCACATCCAAACATCTCGGAATCTTCAAGACATATCCAATCAATCATTGGTTCACCGAAAAAAACAGTTTTGGATGGTTAATCGATCAATTTTTCACTTTTTTTCACAAAGACCGTTTTTGAGCGTTTAAGTTTTTGTGAGCGTTTTAGGTTTTTGCTTTTGTTTTTTGCCTTTAAGCGTCTCGCGTACATACCGTACGTTAAGACATTCGCATATAGTAACTGCACCCTTCAATGGAGACCCATGTTCAATACTGAGGAACAGGGCGCATATGTAACACTGTGAAAAGACATGGTTGGTTCAATGCAGGAAATCCGAGATCCTTGTGATCTTCAGTTCGATCCCGATGATAGCCTTCAGGGGAGCGGGTTTCCTCAGTATTGGAGATAAACCGGAGATACTTAAAGTCTTCATACAACTAGGTTGAGCCAGCTGACGGTAACCTTTTGCCGTTAGATCACCGATATACGAAATACCTAAAATGGGTATTTGGTTATTTCACTATCTCATGTGGCCAAATGGAAGTAGAAAGCAGCAAGTGGCCACCGGAAGGTTCTCCAAGGTGTAGGGTTATTTGTCTATATATACACCACACCACCAACATATCCCCACATTTATTTTCATTTCATATTATTATTATTATTATTATTATTATTATTATTATTATTATCTTCTCTCTCATTCCGTAACCAATCTTATCATATCAATTCCTCAATTCACATCAAACAAACAATAAAAATCCCCAATTTATCAATCATCCTACATTCATCCGTCCATCGTGTGTTTGTGCAATCAATTAATTATTATTATTATTATTATGAGGCTGATGCAGGAGGAGATGATTGGGTACAACAGCGAAGAAGAAGAAGATATGGAAATTGAAATTGAATCCAGCAGCTCAATTGTGGAATTAGGGTTTCAAGACAAATCCACCAAGGTCGTCGTTGTAGGCTATGCGCTTACCTCCAAGAAGATTAAAAGCTTCCTGCAACCCAAATTTGAAGGCTTGGCTAGGTAATTTGCATCTTTTTCACCTATTTTAAATAACCCTAATCTTGTTTTTTTTTTTTTTAATTTCAATCAACAATTATTATTATTATTATTATTATTATTTATTTATTTATTTATTATTTTGTTCTTGGTTGGATTTGTTTGTTAAATGATGAGTTGTATTACATGTTATGATAGGCTGTTTAGAAGGAAAAATGTTGCTTGCAGATAAATTATATTGTTTTAGTGACTTGTACTTTAAGTTTGAAATAGTTGTACCTTTAGATGTAAGGAACAGGTCTTTTATGATATATATATATATATATATATATATGAATAATCACATACAAGAATCATCTTAAATAAGTATAAAAGTCCCACTCGCCAGTGGATGGTGATATTTCTAGAGAAGAAAAAATGTTCCTTTCACCTAAAGGAACATTTTTTATTTATTTTTTTTAAATATTACTTCTATTGGTTAGTTGGCTTTATATACTTTTTTGAAGTGATTCTACTGTGTGAATATTCATATATTTGATTGACATGTGAGTATGTGACATTAGAACTAGAGCTTTCCAATCGCGGGTCGTAATATAAGTCACCTACTCTATCAATGTTATAAGTTGGATACCCCTGTTAGTTTTGATAGTCAGAGGGTTGGTTAACTGAGCGTTCGGACCCATTTTATAAGTTTTCAATCGCGGGCCATAATAGACTTTGTCTAGTGTATTATGGTCCGCGTGGACAATACAAGTTGGATGGATACCTTTATTGCTAAAAAGTGTTGACAGCCAATGTACCCGAACCCTCCTATCTGGAGGGTGAACATATTAGACCAATAGACCCTTGGGTCAACGTATCAGATTTACAAGGTACCCACTCGAGCTAGTGTGTCAACGTACAAGACACTCTCTAGCTGGACGGTCCTCTACCAGACCAGACCCCATAGGTGCCTGTTCTAGCTCGAGGGTCATTTGACCATTTTTAACGTTTCAACTGCGGGTGGGAATAACTATTTTAGCATCTTGTGCAATAATTGGGATATGTCTTTTAACGATATAAGGTTTTGGATTAGGTGATATTAATATTTGTCAAGTAGTGATTGACGCTAAGGCGATTTAAAACTTTGTATAATGAACTAATGTTTGTAATGTTGGTCATGATTGGCAGGAAAAAGGGGATATTTTTTGTCCCTATTGATCAAACAAGGCCTCTTTCAGAACAAGGTCCTTTTGACATTGTGTTGCATAAGGTCAGTGCGGCCTATTCTTCAATATTGGTCTGAATACATATGTCAACTACAATGGTGAACTTTTCTGTTTCCATCTCTTTATTTTTTCGTATCTTTAGTATTTGTTTCAACTGATATTTTTGTTCTTCATTTTCCTTTCGTGCAGTTGTCCGGGAAAGAGTGGCAACAAATTCTTGAGGTTGGTCTTGTTAACTATCTTCTTTACAGTAATATCGCAAATAATGTTGTTTTAATATTTTAGTTATCAATATAGAGAATGTCAATATTTATTTTTTGGATGATTTTTATAGGATTATCGGCTGACGCATCCAGAAGTAACGGTTCTTGATCCACCAGATGCTATACAACATCTTCACAATAGACAATCTATGCTTCAGGATGTTGCTGATCTGGATTTTTCTGATGCATATGGTAAATTTTTTTAATAAAGCTCATTTCTTTAAGTTTTAAATTATTAAATATTAATATTAATAACCAATGCAGGTACAGTTGGTGTCCCGAAACAATTGGTAATAGAAAAAGATCCATCATCTATCCCTAATGCTGTTAAGAAGGCGGGATTAGCACTCCCTCTTGGTATGTTTTCACACTTTTTAAAATATTTTATTTTATTTTGTAGTTTCTCTTAGTATAATATTAATTTTGTAACTTATAAACTTGTTGCAGTTGCAAAACCGTTGGTTGCAAAATCTCATGAACTGTCGCTCGCATACGATGAATATTCACTTGAGAAGCTAGAGCCTCCCCTTGTTCTTCAGGAGTTTGTTAATCATGGTATTTAATTGACGACTATACTCTAATATACTCATGAATACTCAAATGTTCATATTTACATGTTTTATTAAATACAATTTATATTTTGTAATATGACAATTATACCCTTTTCTTTTTTCATGCAGTAAAGGGTATAAATGCCATAAATTTGAAAACTGGTATATTTGATATTATGATAACTTCACATTTATAATATGATTATACCCTTATCTTTCTCCTTACACTAAAGGAAGGGACGAAGGGTATAAATGTCATTAGCTTGAAAATGGGTACTTTTGATATTATGATCTTGTCTCATCAAATACAATTTGTATTTTAAAATATGACGATTATCCACTTCTCTTTATCCTTACACTAAAGGAAGGGTATAAATTTCATAAATTTGAAAATGGGTATTTTTGATATTATGATTTTTTGTTTGGTAAATATAATATTATATCAAATTTTGAGGAGTATATATGGAATTGTCCCTATATTGAATACATTGCAAACTGAAACAATTATTAATGATGTGGTTTTAGGTGGTGTTTTGTTCAAAGTGTACATTGTTGGGGATGCAATTAAGGTGGTTAGGCGTTTCTCATTACCTGATGTCAGTAAGCGTGAGCTGTCAAGAAGTGCCGGCGTCTTTCGTTTCCCTCGGGTTTCATCTGCTGCCCAGTCAGCAGATGATGCAGATTTAGACCCATGTATTGGTGGTAAGTCTTCACTTTAAAAATTCTGAGGCACTAATAACCTGTGTGAACTGTGAAGTACACCATAGCCTTATTCGTATCTATATTCTCTTGCAGAGCTTCCTCCACGTGCCTTGCTTGAACGCCTTGCTAGAGAACTTCGTCGCCGTCTGGTATCATTCTACAAATTTCCTTTTTTTTTCAAAAATAATTTTTTTTCAAAATAAATAATTAAAATGCGTTGTTAATATGTTATATACAATGTTTGATGTAGGGGCTTCATTTGTTCAACTTGGATATGATTCGTGAGCATGGAACCAAGAATCGGTTTTATGTAATCGATATCAATTATTTTCCTGGTAATTTATGCTTTTTAAATCTTGATCCACACGGGTATTTTATATATTTTGTTACCGAATTTTGATGATGTTACGTTTTCAGGGTATGGTAAAATGCCAGAATATGAGCATATATTTACCGATTTTCTTTTGAATTTGGCTAAAAGCAAGTATAAAAAGCGGTCTACCAGCCTACCTTAAAGGGTTTGCCTTCAGATTATAATAAAGCCGGGTCGCCAACATGATGCTGAAGTTGTGGCTAAGCATGCAGAAAAAAGTTGCGAGGTTTAACTGGTTTTTAACTTGGTGTTATTGCTGAAGAAAGATGAGGAATTGATGCATTTCACCATCTTTTGAATGTAGCAAATGTGAACCAACAGTTTGCATGTGTTGTAGATATTTGATTTCGAATTTGGTCATGACGACTTTTTATATATACTTTCTTGCTGCGTTTAACCAATTTGTGCATGCTTTGTTTGTCGGATTGTTAAAACTACCTTGATGCTCGAGTGATGACTTAACCAAACGGGTTCACAAATGCGTATCATATTCTGAAGTTATAAGGCAAAAATGTTTAAAATCCTCTATTGTTGGTCAAGTCCAAACTAGGGTTGTTAGTAGGTTGGGTTTGAGACGGGTTTGGGTGATACCAACCCCTTACCCTATTATTGAAGTTTCCTAAAACCCGACAGTTATCTATTGGATGATTACCCATTAGGTATTGAACATACATGGGGTTCGAGTGTATTATCATGTATGTTATATACGTTATATAATATCCCGATAAGGTGATATATTCCTCATAAAAATTGAGTATATTGTATATCTTATATTATTTATAATAAATCAGGTTGGTAGGGATTAGGAATACAATCGGTTATATTATATACATATTACATACCGTATATGCCTAAAATAAAGAAAATCATGTCATGTGTACATATAAACGAGTATATGTTTACCGACCCTATGATAGTCCATGTGTATTGGGTATTCTTATTAGGTCCGAGTTTCATTTCCTTCACTAATAAAAAACTATCTATTTATGTCCTTTCTAGATTTAGTCTTTAACTGATGACAATATTGGTCCTTCCACTTAACAAAATGTCATCCTTTGATGTAAACTTCGATATCATGACATGGCCACGAAGGTCACATATCCATGTACTACACAACCACTTTCTAGCTTAAATACATAGTGTGTTCCTTACCATCATACAAATATATTTTTTTGGATTTTATAACGTGTGTGTTAGTGCGTGAGTGAAGGGTGGCGTAAAATATGTGTGTGAAGGTGCCGTAAATAAAGTCATAGAGGAGGAATGACCTAAAGAGTTTTACAAATTGAAAGAAGAAATTATGAGTTGTAGCCGAATAGTCCTAAGAATCCTGAGTATAAGGGGCTCTAGGTAAGTAGAAAACATGAGCACAAAAAATACGAACTCAATAACTCTGTTATTATTAATAAATAAATAAATGAGCCCCTAAAGTATGAATCCACTATAGATCTTTGTGTTTTTGAAATGGGTTAAAAATTTTAAGACATTTTTAGGCTCACTTGGTTAAATAAGAATTGGATTTATTTGTTAATATGGGCCTTAAGATAAGTTAATGGATTTAATCAAATATTGGGTTTTAACTTTTATATTTAATTACATGGTTTGTTAAAAAAATTATATAAGGGTGCAGTTACTGTACGCTAATGCCTTAACGTATGGTAGGTACACGAGACGCTCAAAGGCAAAAACCTAAAACGCTCAGAAAATGCTCACAAAACCTTAAACGCTCAAAAACGGTCTTTGTGAAAAAAAGTGAAAACTTGATCTATTAACCATCAAAAACTGTTTTTTTCGGTATGTATTGACGATTCCGAGATGTTTGGATGTGATTTCATTGATGGATTCGTGAAAAAATGGATTCGCGTACGTAATGTACGTTAAGGCATTATTGTATTGGATCTTTTCACTATATATATATATATATAAGAGTTTAAATAAAAAACAAGTGTTTTGTGAGAAGTGTGAGAAGAGCTTTAAAATAAAACAAACCACCAAAATATGACACTATACAATGTAAATATGAAACAATACAATTATTTAGAAACTACCAATCTCAACCACTAGATCATAGATCCAATGGCCTAGATCTATTCTTATTCTTCTCACAAAATATTGTTTTTTACATTAACCATACCCTATATATATATATATATATATATATATATATATATATATATATATATATATATATATATATATATATATATATATATATATATATATGGGTAAGGATCCTAAAAGAACCCTTTGCAAATTGAGAACTTTGAGAACCATTTTGGACCACTAAAAAGTAAAAACACCTTTAAAAAAATATTTTAAAAAAATTATAAGACAAAAAATAACAAAAATTTTAAAAAAGTAAAAAAACCAAAATTCTTATATTTCATTCCGGTTTCATTAAAAAAACATGTCGTATTATACACATATACATAATTTTATTTAATCTTTAGTTACGTAATATACATATGTACAGTATCATTTATCTTAAATTATACATATGTGTATAAGAAAACATGTAAATGTACATATATGTATTTATTATACATATGTGTATATAATTTAGCTAAACCGAGGGTTTTTTTTAATGAAAACGGGATGTTAAAATAAGAATTTTGGTTTTTTTACTTTTTTCATTTTTGAGTTTTTTTTATTTTATGATTTTTTTTTATTTTTGGGTTTTTGTGGTCCAAAATGGTTCTCATAGTCCTCAATTCAAAATAGGTATTGGATCATTTCAGAAGTTTTTTTACAGCGAGAAGTGCGAGAAGTGAAGGTGTAACTCCATTAATCCATAATTTCACTACCTTTTTTATGTGTAGGTGCGTTGTGTAGGTGCATATGTATGTGTGTAGGTACGTATGTTTGTATATGTGTACGTATGTTTGTACGTGTGTAGGTACATAGGTTTGAATGTGGCTCGGTACATTTATAAGTTTGTAGGTAGGTTTGAATGTGTAATTAAGATATAAATACAACCAACCTACATATATGTATGTAACATCATGTGAAATGGAGTGAAATTAGTGATTAATGGGGTTATACATTCACTTCTCGCACTTCTCGCTGTAATATCACTTTTCGTAAGATCCATCCCCTATATAATATAGGTAGTGGATCATTTCAGAAGTTTTTTTACAGCGAGAAGTGCGAGAAGTGAAGGTGTAACTCCATTAATCCATAATTTCACTACCTTTTTTATGTGTATATATATATATAATTATAAAAACGTATAAGATTTTTGGCCCATGGGAATGTTGGGTCTGACCATCTTGTCCCTCTCATGGGCCGGTCGCGAGTTGTAGATGCTGTAAGTAATGTAGGCGTGCATTTGTTAGAAGACTAAGTAATTTGGTCCAAGCTTCGTTACCCTATTTAATTTTGAATTTTGATATGTCAATACCCCATTTAGTTTTAGAATTTTGAGCAAATCCTTCCACTTTGATTTAGATTATGGTAACGTAATAACACCAACATAACGTTAAATGTTGTAAGGTTATTGTACAAATTGTGGTCACAGTTACATTACAACGATTGACAAACATTCTTAACTCTTTATTTTTCTCATCTTATGATGAAAGTGGTTAAGAGGTATGCGAACTTTAGCAAGAAACAAATATTGTTTGGAATGGATTCTTTGATAAATTTAATAAAACACTCACCCAACATGCCCAAAGTTCTCTATTATCTCCGCACAATGAAGTGGTCAAGAAATTATGAGGTTTGTTAATCTCATAGATACAATTTTAAATTCATTTAAAATGACAAGACTCAGTCTTGCTAAAACATGAAGAAATTACGAGGTTTGTTAGTCTCATAGATACAATTTTAAATTCATTTAAAATGACAAGACTCAGTCTTGCAAAAACATGCCTTCTTCATAATGCACAAGCATCACGTGATGAAAAATAGGTTATTCATGCATCATGTGATTTTGAACATGCGTTTATGAAATAAAGTGACACATGCGAGCTATTGGATTACAAACATGGTTAAGAGCATCCACAATGGTGGATGAGTAAAAAGAAACTCAACGCGCCACATCAGATTTTCACTAATTCACTTTCAAACATTAAAAACTCTCATTCTTCTCCAATACTACATACACTTTTAAATGTCTCTATATTCCACATAATCACCTACATCACCTCCAATGTGTCCACTTTTAAATTAAAATTAATTACATTGGTCCCACTTATCATGTTTGTTTCCATTCAATTTTGTGGATGTACTTAAAATCGAACATCACCTCCAATATTCATTTATCCAGTTTAGAATTCTAAATGAGAACTAAACATGGCATTGGAGTTGCTCTAAGAATTAATCTTAATATAAACAATGAACCATATCACATCTCTAAACATTTACTTTTTGTGATTTGCTATATAAAAATGATAGATGCATTATAATACTTTGTCCTTTCTCGTAAATTTATGCTTTATTCATAAAGCAAATATACAATATCTACCACTCCAAAAAGTATGCATTTGAGGTCCATCTTTGGGGAATCACATTCATACCCCCACTTGAAACATTGCTATCTGATCTGACACACTCAACAAGAAAAGATGATTTGTCCTATTCTAATTTCCTTACTCAAATCTATCACATATTTAACAAATCAAAAAAAGTCAACCCCACCCCTGCACTTGAAAAATACAACCTTTTATTTCTTATTCTGATTAGGTTATGGTTTTATTCAGATCTTTTATAAATAATTTATTATCTATCAGAAAATTTTAATACAAACTTTTATGTATAATATATGTTCTTTGATCTTTTGTTTGACATAAAACTTGATTGTATATTTGTATGTAACAATTAGAATACGAGAGTTAATCGAATTAGCCAAACACGTATGGCACCAAAACCAAATCATTTATAACCGAGTCGTTTATGAAAAATCTCAAAAACCTAATCAATTATAGATTCGACTTTAGCAATTAACCGATCTAACCCATGCTCAACAACCCTATTTAAATCCATGACCACCTGCAAACATACAAGTTATATGGTTGAATATAGGCTAATGAAGTTTGAATACTGTTACATTTTCAACTATAATAGCGACTTATACAACATTGATGAAGGTTACAAAATTGGGAGCTTCTATCTATCAAAGCTCAATAATTTAATAAATGAATATAGATCTTCGGTTTCTCAAAGATGCAGATGAAAGTTGTCAACAATATGTTGTATTACATCAGCACCATCAGAATTCATCCAAGGAGTGTTTACCTATAAACATAATAACATAATTAAAAACAAAAAATAATAAGTTTTGAAAAGCCGGTATGACTTTCAAGAAGTCAACCGGTTGCAACGTGCAGCCTTGTTCTTTAAACAATTATTGAAATATAATATTGTATTATCATATATCTAATCTACTTGCCTGGATTGTATTATGGGCAAAGTATCTTTGTTTACTTCCTTTAAAGCTAACATCAATTCTTTCCCAACTTATTTTAGTCAACCCTCTGATCATTGCTTCTGCAAGTCAAAATAGTGAACATAAAGTCAAAATTACTGAATCCTAAAGTTAAAACTTCTTAAAGCTATACCTTCCATTGAAGCACGGGCCGCCTTGAAGCTATTAACCGGCAATTTAATGGTGTTTCCTTGTATAATGATATTTGTTGTCTTTTGTTCTCCCTTCAGGATATGAGGGTATTTACCACTTCTTACAAGGTGTTTACGCTGAAAACAGATAAATATAAAAAAAACATTAATAAAATTTGCTATGTCAATTGACTAGTACAATAATATACGATACATAAGCCTGTAAACGAACCAAACATTTAGTGAACCATTCGGCGAGATGTTTATTTATGTTCGTTTATTTAATAAACGAATGAAAATGAACACGTGTCTCATTCGTTCGTTTATGCCCATAGGTTACATGTGTTAAATATATTCATTAATTAGAGCCATTACAAATTAGTCTAATATTAAAAACTTTTTAGGCCCAGCACATTGTTTTTCATATTTACTTTTAATTGGTTTTAACTCAGATAAATTTGTTCATCTATGTCCAGTTGTGTTCTTTCGCTTACGTTCATTTATACTGTTTACGAACGAACACAAACGGCCACGTTTATTTTCTTAACGAATGAACACAAACAAGAAAACCTCGTCCATTAACTGTCCGTGTACGATCGTTTCGCTCGGTTCGTTTACAGGCCTAACGATACAACCCAAATGGTATTTTATAAATAATAATGGAAATATGAATGATACCTGAGGAAGTTCATTTCTTCGGCGAATCGATGATGTGCTCCATCCCACAATATCTATATTTTTCATTTTTAAAATTAGTAAACATAGCTATAAAAATTTATAAAATATGTTAAATTTTATGATACATGTGTAGAAACATACGGTCAAAATGGGCATTTGCATAGGCAACATGGCGCTTGAAAGACTGCAATGCAGAACTGCAAATATGAATGAAACAAAGATATAAAAGTTAATTGTTGTATAGTGAACGTGATAACAAAAATCAAATAATGCAAAAATAAGATATGAAGACTTACAAAAACTTTAAGTCTTCAGTATCGTTGACCATCTGAAGCAGTAACGGGGGTTGACCATGAGCTTTATCAGTCAAAAACAAGTGTCTTCCTGTTCTTCCAAGAACCCCTGATATATGGTTAGCTACTTTCTCAACAGTAGTAGATCCACCAAACATTGGCACCTGAGATGTAATTTAAAACAGTTAGAAAGTGATATAAACAGATAGGGGTATTTTAGTCATTTCGTGAAAAAAAAACAGATAAAAATCTAACATAATGTTAGGCTCGGAAAGGGTTCAACATTGTAAGCATAGTACTCAATGGGTTGCAGGCTTCAGTTTTGGACAGAACTAGTTAAAATAGCCAGACCACAAGAAGGAAAAAAAAATTTTGAATTGAAATTTACAACTCACCTGTTTATGTCCACCTGAACCAAGATGTGGAGTGGCAACGGTAATAAAGTTTATAGGCACTAAACCAGCAATTCTTGCACTAGAGCCACACTCTAAGCAGTTATTATTGGTTGCATCTCGTGTGTAAAGTTTAGCAATAGCGTATCTTGCTATTAAGCCACCGAGTGAGTGACCGATAAAAGATATCTTTTGAAGATTAGGATGACGTTTTATTACAGAAATTACCTGTAAAGAACACAAGTCATTTAAATTCAAGTTTTTATAGGTTTAATGTATCATAAAAGTGTAGTGAAAAGAGATTAGATGATTAAACTCATTAGCTAATCTGTTTCCCATCACATCAACGCCATTGAACGTCATTAATGAAGAGTTGCGTTCGCTGCCTGTTTAGAAAATTAGATAATGAAGCTCATTGATTATGATTATACCTTAAAAGAAACTGTAAATAAATAAGAGAAACGCTTACAGTGAACAAAGATATCATCAGGATATGTCTTCAAGAACTGTTTTGCAGCATATCTCCAATTATGAGCACTGCAAGAAAGTAAAAACTGATATAACTATATCATCGTAAGCATACAGAATGTGCATTGTTATAATGATGAACAAATTACGGAAAATCAAGGTAGCAAACATATTATTATTAACTGATTCATCATGAATCCATTTCTGCAATATCAATCAATCAATCAATCAATCATGCCCAGTAAAATCCCACCGACAGCAAAGCTATAAGTAGGGTCTGGGGAGGGTGGGATGTAGGCACACCGTACCTCCATCCAAAGGAATGAAGAGGTGGCTTCCAGAGAGACCCTCGGCTCTAAGTACATGTGTATGAAGCAAAATAAAGAAAATCAAAGTTTAACAGTTATATACAAACTACTACTAATTATAATAATATTAATAATAAGATCACAGTTTAACAGCTATATAAAAGCTAATAATAATTATAATAATAATAATAATATATGTAAGGGAAATACCATTATGGTATGCGACCTAAATAAGTTAAGTCTAAGCCCTAAGGTATTCAATTCTCTCTAAAAATCCTTAACTTTAATTCTACTTCTCCACGAATTCCTATCCTCAACCATGTCCTCGGAGAGGTTTAGGTCTATCAAATCATGCCTAATCCTCTCATCCCAAGTCAATTTCGGTCGTCCTCTACCCCTCCTCCCCTCTATAGTAATGTTTTCTACGGATCTAACAGGATTCGTCGTCTGTCTTCTCTTTACATGTCCAAACCATCTCAATCTCCACTCTCTTATCTTGTCTGCTATGTTCGCCACCCCTAATCTCTCGCGAAACACAACGTTTCTTATTCGGTCTAGCCTTGTGTGCCCACACATCCAACGTAGCATTCTCATTTCTGCTACCTCCATCTTCCGCACTTGTGCCTTCTTGATGGCCCAACACTCTGCAATATCATATTTTCAATTTCAAACTTTCTTACAACTCAATTTGACTACACATTTTGGTCTATTGCAGCAATTAGTTTAACAAAATCTATATTTACATCTGTTTAGTTAATCAGCAGCACATAATCCACTCAAAATCCCTATTTAGGTCCCTTGCCCCCTGCCCCTAAGCTGTTGTGTGCACAATAACTCATCGACGGCGAAGAACCATAGCTTTGTTTTTCAGTAAGATCGGTAGGGGTGCAAACGAACTGAGCCGCTCGTGAGCTACTTGAAATCGGCTTGTTAAAAAGCTTGATCAAGCTGAGCTTAACTGAGCCCGAGCCTGAAAGTAAGCTCGTTTAATAAATGAGCCCGAGCCCGAGCTTTACTTATCGAACTCGAGCCGGCTCAAAGAGCCTAAATGAGACTGTCATTCATATAATTTCTTAAAATATATATTTAATAATTATTAATTAAAATATACAATGTTATGCAAA